>NC_068421.1:95477653-95670153 GCF_023373465.1 Oncorhynchus keta | reverse complement strand
GAATAATACCAGCAATAAACAAGTTGTTTAGTTTGACTAAGTGCTGCCTTCTTATATATTCTTAGCATACCTAAGTATAGCTCTAACCTGGGTGGATTTTACAACTGTGTTCACCTCCTTGTGACTGTATTAAATAACAGCGGTGTAAATATACATGGTTCTGTTTATTTATAACGTGATTCCCACAGACATAATTAAATAGCCTAACTTGCACAGTGTGGCAGATAGGCGGGGGTATGTGTGTCAAGGGTGTTAAGATACATCGTTTTAGATATCCAGGCAGTCGAGGAGGAGGGGGGGAAAAAAGTCAAATTGAACAATCGTTACTGAACGAGCACGTTGGGATCTGGTTGCACGAGATATTGATCGTCTTGTCTCGCGGTTACCCCCCTCACCTCCTCCACGGAAATGTTATTGTTTGTAGTTTGTAACGTTCCGCTTCTGCACAGACCAGCATATGCGCACGTTGGTACCTGCATGCGATCTGTCTGGGGACAGGGGAGGGTGACTTTAGGCAGAATGACTTAAACCGATACAATGTCGCATTGAATTGAGTGATTAACAGCTACAATGTTGCAGTGATTGAGTGCTTATAGCGGATAAACATGTATTTGATTGCTAAGCTTCAATGCGAGGAGTCTTGCGTCAAATAGTATTGTTGTGTTTGTGTTGGCCTCGCTAAGGGTCTGAAAGTAGGCTATGGAGAAAGAGCGAGAAAAAGTGACCATATTTGAATGTGATTGAAGAAGTGAATAACTGAAAATAATTGACAAAATTGGTCTGATATGACGTGTGTCCCTAAAACCGTAGTCGTGGGTGGGTTATAGCCTATATATGAACACCCGTGGTTACTTCAACCTGTGTACAGATTCTTTATTTAAAGTTCATATCGAGAGGAGTCAAGTGACGGCCTGAGACACGGGGTTGTGACCGAGTGCTACATCTGTGTCCAATGTGTTTGCGTGTTATTGAACCAGTTGGCTCCACGTGTTTGTTCCACGTGAAGAAACTGTCAGTTTAACAATTTATGACATGGGGTTGGACGGAAAGATCTGAGGCTAGTAGTAAATTACCCGTTTGAAATTCGCAGACTGTAGCTGAAACGTAAACTAAGCCAAAAGTGTTTTCAAAATATGCTGAAGTCTTCTGGATTGCGCTGTGTTATTGCCATAACGTTGTCCTGCGTCTGACTACCCGCTATTTATATCGCTGAAGATCACACACACACTTCTGGGCTGATATATTCATGATCAGACGTATATCAACGTCTACAGTAAATGGATGACATCTTGTGGTAGAATTTTGACGTATCATATTTCTTAAATTCATGGGGAAATTTTTGCCGTTTAATCTACTGTTAAATGCATAAAATAAAAAAATGTAAAATCGGATTATTATTATTACTACTATTATTATCGTTACTACTATACTATAATCATTAAAATGTTCTCTGGCAGTCAACAAACAGTACATTTACATCTGCCAACTCTTGTCTGGAATATGCTCAAACGGTTTTGTCCATTGTGAATAAGTAAATAAACTAGTGATAGACTACGGGTTGTTTATTAACGATATAACGTGGAAAATGAAGGCTACGTATTTTGGCGCGTGTTGTTGGTTCAGAGGGCGAAAAAATGATCACGTTCGAACCCAATACGGAATGTTCAACACGTAAGAAATGCCCAGATGGCACAGACATTATATTATTTAAAGACACGCCAGCCTGGTTTCCTAGTCTAGACGTAACATAGTAAACGTAAATCCAGGATGAGGGAAATTAGTATCATATGCTGTGCATGGTTGCATAAAACGCAAGGTTACATAAGGGGAAAAGGGTGGCTGGGTGGGGTGGGAATGTAACACAAACATCCAGAAACCCAAAGGTTGTGCATGTTTGAATGTCATCACAGACAATTTTTAGCTAATTAGCCACTTTGCAACTACTTAGCATGATAGCTAACCCTTCCCTAACCAACAGCCTAGCTAATGTTAGCCACCTAGCTAATGTTAGCCACCTAGCAAACGTTAGCCACAACAAATTGCAATTCGTAACATATCGTACAAAAATGATGGACATCGACTAATACATACCTCACAAAACGTAACATATCGTACTAATTGGAGTGTGGCCAAGATTTACCTTTACTTTGTTATGTCTAACCCTGAGTCCAGGTTGGACACGTCCCCTTACAATAAGTCATACATAGCCTGTGTGTCAAAGTCAGGTGTGTTGTGATGCACGGTGTCGGCTACTGTACTCAAGGGAAGAAGACTCCTACACCTGGTGCTTGCATTTCTCAACTATATATGGCTGCTGCCACAGAACCATACAGAACCAGTGTGTTACTGCAGAATGCTTGAGTTTAATTTGATTGAATAAGGGTTCAGGTAAAAAAAAAATATATATATATATATATATATAATTAATCTTCTAAATTCATGTTTGAGTGCCAGCAATAACAAAATTAAGTGTTTTCTCACTTTCGGGAACAAGTGTGGCCGCCCAGAAAATGTGTCTTGAAAGCTCCATAGTTTATTTACTCTGTTCAATGGTGCCGCCTAGTGGTCGAAAAATTCCACTGCAATCAGACAATATTGGTGAGGGTGGTGAACGTTTCTATTATTAGAATAACCAATACATTAAAAACCAGTGCAAAATGACAACCACCCCAGCCTTCATAAAAGTTGCCATGCTTTATCTTGTATAAAAATGTGTTATTGTTCTCTAACTGACTTGCCTAGTTAAGTAAAGGTTACATTTAAAAAATGTGTATATATATATATATATATATCACAACATTCATTTTATTCAACCCTGTTCCTGGAGAGCCTGCTATAGGTTTTCTTCACTCCAACTCTAACACACCTGATTGTAATGGTTTAGCTGGTCCATAAGCTGAATCGGGTTAGTTATAACTAGGGTTGGTGCAAACAATCTACAGAAGGGTTAGTTATAACTAGGGTTGGTGCAAACAATCTACAGAAGGGTTAGTTTAGCGGGAACATGGTTGGAGAGCCCTGCAATCTGGTCCATATTCCAACCTGAGGTTTCACCACCCAAGATACTACTTGCTGGTTATTCATTAAACCAAATACCCTTTTTGTATGTCTGTCCATGACTCTGAATACAATTAGTTTCACTTTTGTTTTCTTCCCCCCATCACCACCCGCCAGAGCTCGACAAGATGGCTTGCAGCTGTATCCAATTTACGCGACATGCCAGCGACGTGCTGCTGAACCTCAACCGGCTGCGGAGCCGGGACATCCTCACAGATGTCACCATCCTGGTCAACAGACAGCAGTTCCGCGCTCACAAGACCGTCCTCATGGCCTGCAGGTGTGTTGACTCCCCAAGTCCCAGTATGTGTACCAGTCTGTGTCATCATGCCTGTCCTCATGGCCTGCAGGTGTGTTGACTCCCCAAGTCCCAGTATGTGTACCAGTCTGTCATCATGCCCCCCTGTGTAGTGCACTCTGTCCCCCCTGCGTAGCACTCTGCACTCTGTTCCCCCCTGCGTAGTGCACTCTGTCCCCCCCCTGCGTAGTGCACTCTGTCCCCCCTGCGTAGTGCACTCTGTCCCCCCTGCGTAGTGCACTCTGTCCCCCTGCGTAGTGCACTCTGTCCCCCCCTGCGTAGTGCACTCTGTCCCCCCTGCGTAGTGCACTCTGTCCCCCCTGCGTAGTGCACTCTGTCCCCCTGCGTAGTGCACTCTGTCCCCCCTGCGTAGTGCACTCTGTTCCCCCCTGCGTAGTGCACTCTGTTCCCCCTGCGTAGTGCACTCTGCCCTCCCCCTGCGTAGTGCACTCTGTTCCCCCCTGCGTAGTGCACTCTGTTCCCCCCTGCGTAGTGCACTCTGTTCCCCCCTGTGTAGTGCACTCTGTTCCCCCTGCGTAGTGCACTCTGTTCCCCCTGCGTAGTGCACTCTGTTTCCCCCCTGCGTAGTGCACTCTGTCCCCCCCCTGCGTAGTGCACTCTGTCCCCCTGCGTAGTGCACTCTGTCCCCCCTGCGTAGTGCACTCGTAGTGCACTCTGCCCCCCCTGCGTAGTGCACTCTGTCCCCCTGCGTAGTGCACACTGTTCCCCCCTGCGTAGTGCACACTGTTCCTCCCCTGCGTAGTGCACTCTGTTCCCCCCTGCGTAGTGCACACTGTTCCCCCACTGCGTAGTGCACACTGTTCCCCCTGCGTAGTGCACTCTGTTCCCCCCTGCGTAGTGCACTCTGTCCCCCTGCGTAGTGCACACTGTTCCCCCCTGCGTAGTGCACACTGTTCCCCCCTGCGTAGTGCACACTGTTCCCCCCTGCGTAGTGCACTCTGTTCCCCCCTGCGTAGTGCACACTGTTCCCCCCTGCGTAGTGCACTCTGTTCCCCCTGCGTAGTGCACTCTGTTCCCCCCTGCGTAGTGCACTCTGTTCCCCCCTGCGTAGTGCACTCTGTTCCCCCTGCGTAGTGCACTCTGTTCCCCCCTGCGTAGTGCACTCTGTTCCCCCTGCGTAGTGCACTCTGTTCCCCCTGCGTAGTGCACTCTGTTCCCCCCTGCGTAGTGCACTCTGTTCCCCCCTGCGTAGTGCACTCTGTTCCCCCTGCGTAGTGCACTCTGTTCCCCCCCTGCGTAGTGCACTCTGTTCCCCCCTGCGTAGTGCACTCTGTTCCCCCTGCGTAGTGCACTCTGTTCCCCCCTGCGTAGTGCACTCTGTTCCCCCCTGCGTAGTGCACTCTGTTCCCCCTGCGTAGTGCACTCTGTTCCCCCTGCGTAGTGCACTCTGTTCCCCCCTGCGTAGTGCACTCTGTTCCCCCTGTAGTGCACCCTGTTCCCCCCCTGCGTAGTGCACTCTGTTCCCCCTGCGTAGTGCACTCTGTTCCCCCTGCGTAGTGCACTCTGTTCCCCCCCTGCGTAGTGCACTCTGTTCCCCCCTGCGTAGTGCACTCTGTTCCCCCTGCGTAGTGCACTCTGTTCCCCCCTGCGTAGTGCACTCTGTTCCCCCCTGCGTAGTGCACTCTGTTCCCCCCTGCGTAGTGCACTCTGTTCCCCCCTGCGTAGTGCACTCTGTTCCCCCCTGCGTAGTGCACTCTGTTCCCCCTGCGTAGTGCACTCTGTTCCCCCTGCGTAGTGCACTCTGTTCCCCCCTGCGTAGTGCACTCTGTTCCCCCCTGCGTAGTGCACTCTGTTCCCCCTGCGTAGTGCACTCTGTTCCCCCTGCGTAGTGCACTCTGTTCCCCCCCCCTGCGTAGTGCACTCTGTTCCCCCCTGCGTAGTGCACTCTGTCCCCCCTGCGTAGTGCACTCTGTTCCCCCCTGCGTAGTGCACTCTGTTCCCCCCCTGCGTAGTGCACTCTGTCCCCCCTGCGTAGTGCACTCTGTTCCCCCCTGCGTAGTGCACTCTGTCCCCCCCTGCGTAGTGCACTCTGTTCCCCCTGCGTAGTGCACTCTGTTCCCCCCTGCGTAGTGCACTCTGTTCCCCCCTGCGTAGTGCACTCTGTTCCCCCTGCGTAGTGCACTCTGTTCCCCCTGCGTAGTGCACTCTGTTCCCCCCTGCGTAGTGCACTCTGTTCCCCCTGCGTAGTGCACTCTGTCCCCCTGCGTAGTGCACTCTGTTCCCCCTGCGTAGTGCACTCTGTCCCCCCCCTGCGTAGTGCACTCTGTCCCCCTGCGTAGTGCACTCTGTCCCCCCCTGCGTAGTGCACTCTGTCCCCCCCTGCGTAGTGCACTCTGTCCCCCCTGCGTAGTGCACTCTGTCCCCCTGCGTAGTGCACTCTGTCCCCCCCCCTGCGTAGTGCACTCTGTTCCCCCTGCGTAGTGCACTCTGTTCCCCCCTGCGTAGTGCACTCTGTTCCCCCTGCGTAGTGCACTCTGTTCCCCCCCCTGCGTAGTGCACTCTGTTCCCCCCCTGCGTAGTGCACTCTGTTCCCCCTGCGTAGTGCACTCTGTTCCCCCTGCGTAGTGCACTCTGTCCCCCCTGCGTAGTGCACTCTGTCCCCCTGCGTAGTGCACTCTGTCCCCCTGCGTAGTGCACTCTGTCCCCCCTGCCCTCTGTCCCCCTGCGTAGTGCACTCTGTCCCCCCTGCGTAGTGCACTCTGTCCCCCTGCGTAGTGCACTCTGTCCCCCCTGCGTAGTGCACACTGTCCCCCTGCGTAGTGCACACTGTTCCCCCTGCGTAGTGCACTCTGTTCCCCCCCTGCGTAGTGCACACTGTTCCCCCTGCGTAGTGCACACTGTTCCCCCTGCGTAGTGCACTCTGTTCCCCCCTGCGTAGTGCACTCTGTTCCCCCCTGCGTAGTGCACTCTGTTCCCCCCTGCGTAGTGCACTCTGTTCCCCCCCCCTGCGTAGTGCACTCTGTTCCCCCCTGCGTAGTGCACTCTGTTCCCCCCTGCGTAGTGCACTCTGTTCCCCCCTGCGTAGTGCACTCTGTTCCCCCCTGCGTAGTGCACTCTGTTCCCCCCTGCGTAGTGCACTCTGTTCCCCCTGCGTAGTGCACTCTGTTCCCCCTGCGTAGTGCACTCTGTTCCCCCCTGCGTAGTGCACTCTGTTCCCCCCTGCGTAGTGCACTCTGTTCCCCCTGCGTAGTGCACTCTGTTCCCCCCTGCGTAGTGCACTCTGTTCCCCCCTGCGTAGTGCACTCTGTTCCCCCTGCGTAGTGCACTCTGTTCCCCCCTGCGTAGTGCACTCTGTTCCCCCCTGCGTAGTGCACTCTGTTCCCCCCTGCGTAGTGCACTCTGTTCCCCCTGCGTAGTGCACTCTGTTCCCCCCTGCGTAGTGCACTCTGTTCCCCCTGCGTAGTGCACTCTGTTCCCCCCTGCGTAGTGCACTCTGTTCCCCCTGCGTAGTGCACTCTGTTCCCCCTGCGTAGTGCACTCTGTTCCCCCCCTGCGTAGTGCACTCTGTTCCCCCCTGCGTAGTGCACTCTGTTCCCCCTGCGTAGTGCACTCTGTTCCCCCCTGCGTAGTGCACTCTGTTCCCCCTGCGTAGTGCACTCTGTTCCCCCTGCGTAGTGCACTCTGTTCCCCCTGCGTAGTGCACTCTGTTCCCCCCCCTGCGTAGTGCACTCTGTTCCCCCTGCGTAGTGCACTCTGTTCCCCCCTGCGTAGTGCACTCTGTTCCCCCTGCGTAGTGCACTCTGTTCCCCCTGCGTAGTGCACTCTGTTCTGTTCCCCCCTGCGTAGTGCACTCTGTTCCCCCCTGCGTAGTGCACTCTGTTCCCCCTGCGTAGTGCACTCTGTTCCCCCTGCGTAGTGCACTCTGTTCCCCCCCTGCGTAGTGCACTCTGTTCCCCCCCTGCGTAGTGCACTCTGTCCCCCCCTGCGTAGTGCACTCTGTTCCCCCTGCGTAGTGCACTCTGTCCCCCCTGCGTAGTGCACTCTGTCCCCCTGCGTAGTGCACTCTGTTCCCCCCCTGCGTAGTGCACTCTGTTCCCCCTGCGTAGTGCACTCTGTCCCCCTGCGTAGTGCACTCTGTCCCCCTGCGTAGTGCACTCTGTCCCCCCTGCGTAGTGCACTCTGTCCCCCCTGCGTAGTGCACTCTGTCCCCCTGCGTAGTGCACTCTGTTCCCCCTGCGTAGTGCACTCTGTTCCCCCCCTGCGTAGTGCACTCTGTTCCCCCCTGCGTAGTGCACTCTGTTCCCCCTGCGTAGTGCACTCTGTTCCCCCTGCGTAGTGCACTCTGTTCCCCCCTGCGTAGTGCACTCTGTTCCCCCTGCGTAGTGCACTCTGTCCCCCCTGCGTAGTGCACTCTGTCCCCCCTGCGTAGTGCACTCTGTCCCCTGCGTAGTGCACTCTGTCCCCCCTGCGTAGTGCACTCTGTCCCCCTGCGTAGTGCACTCTGTTCCCCCTGCGTAGTGCACTCTGTCCCCCTGCGTAGTGCACTCTGTCCCCCCCTGCGTAGTGCACTCTGTTCCCCCCTGCGTAGTGCACTCTGTCCCCCCTGCGTAGTGCACTCTGTTCCCCCCTGCGTAGTGCACTCTGTCCCCCTGCGTAGTGCACTCTGTCCCCCCTGCGTAGTGCACTCTGTCCCCCCTGCGTAGTGCACTCTGTCCCCCCCTGCGTAGTGCACTCTGTCCCCCTGCGTAGTGCACTCTGTCCCCCCCCTGCGTAGTGCACTCTGTCCCCCTGCGTAGTGCACTCTGTCCCCCCTGCGTAGTGCACTCTGTCCCCCCTGCGTAGTGCACTCTGTCCCCCCTGCGTAGTGCACTCTGTCCCCCCCTGCGTAGTGCACTCTGTCCCCCCTGCGTAGTGCACTCTGTCCCCCTGCGTAGTGCACTCTGTCCCCCCCTGCGTAGTGCACTCTGTCCCCCCTGCGTAGTGCACTCTGTCCCCCCCTGCGTAGTGCACTCTGTCCCCCCTGCGTAGTGCACTCTGTCCCCCCCTGCGTAGTGCACTCTGTTCCCCCTGCGTAGTGCACTCTGTTCCCCCCTGCGTAGTGCACTCTGTTCCCCCTGCGTAGTGCACTCTGTTCCCCCCCTGCGTAGTGCACTCTGTTCCCCCCCTGCGTAGTGCACTCTGTTCCCCCTGCGTAGTGCACTCTGTTCCCCCCCTGCGTAGTGCACTCTGTTCCCCCCTGCGTAGTGCACTCTGTTCCCCCTGCGTAGTGCACTCTGTTCCCCCTGCGTAGTGCACTCTGTTCCCCCTGCGTAGTGCACTCTGTTCCCCCTGCGTAGTGCACTCTGTTCCCCCCTGCGTAGTGCACTCTGTTCCCCCCTGCGTAGTGCACTCTGTTCCCCCCCTGCGTAGTGCACTCTGTTCCCCCTGCGTAGTGCACTCTGTTCCCCCTGCGTAGTGCACTCTGTTCCCCCTGCGTAGTGCACTCTGTTCCCCTGCGTAGTGCACTCTGTCCCCCCTGCGTAGTGCACTCTGTTCCCCCCTGCGTAGTGCACTCTGTTCCCCCTGCGTAGTGCACTCTGTCCCCCCTGCGTAGTGCACTCTGTCCCCCCCTGCGTAGTGCACTCTGTCCCCCCTGCGTAGTGCACTCTGTCCCCCCTGCGTAGTGCACTCTGTCCCCCCTGCGTAGTGCACTCTGTCCCCCTGCGTAGTGCACTCTGTCCCCCCTGCGTAGTGCACTCTGTTCCCCCCTGCGTAGTGCACTCTGTTCCCCCTGCGTAGTGCACTCTGTTCCCCCTGCGTAGTGCACTCTGTTCCCCCTGCGTAGTGCACTCTGTTCCCCCCTGCGTAGTGCACTCTGTTCCCCCCTGCGTAGTGCACTCTGTTCCCCCCTGCGTAGTGCACTCTGTCCCCCCTGCGTAGTGCACTCTGTCCCCCCTGCGTAGTGCACTCTGTCCCCCTGCGTAGTGCACTCTGTCCCCCCCTGCGTAGTGCACTCTGTTCCCCTGCGTAGTGCACTCTGTCCCCCTGCGTAGTGCACTCTGTCCCCCCCTGCGTAGTGCACTCTGTTCCCCCCCCCTGCGTAGTGCACTCTGTTCCCCCCCTGCGTAGTGCACTCTGTTCCCCCCTGCGTAGTGCACTCTGTTCCCCCTGCGTAGTGCACTCTGTTCCCCCCTGCGTAGTGCACTCTGTTCCCCCTGCGTAGTGCACTCTGTTCCCCCCCTGCGTAGTGCACTCTGTTCCCCCTGCGTAGTGCACTCTGTTCCCCCCTGCGTAGTGCACTCTGTTCCCCCTGCGTAGTGCACTCTGTTCCCCCTGCGTAGTGCACACTGTTCCCCTGCGTAGTGCACTCTGTTCCCCCCTGCGTAGTGCACTCTGTTCCCCCTGCGTAGTGCACTCTGTTCCCCCTGCGTAGTGCACTCTGTTCCCCCCCTGCGTAGTGCACTCTGTTCCCCCTGCGTAGTGCACTCTGTCCCCCTGCGTAGTGCACTCTGTTCCCCCCTGCGTAGTGCACTCTGTTCCCCCCTGCGTAGTGCACTCTGTTCCCCCCTGCGTAGTGCACTCTGTTCCCCCCTGCGTAGTGCACTCTGTTCCCCCCTGCGTAGTGCACTCTGTTCCCCCTGCGTAGTGCACTCTGTCCCCCCTGCGTAGTGCACTCTGTTCCCCCCTGCGTAGTGCACTCTGTCCCCCCTGCGTAGTGCACTCTGTCCCCCCCTGCGTAGTGCACTCTGTCCCCCCTGCGTAGTGCACTCTGTCCCCCCCTGCGTAGTGCACTCTGTCCCCCCCTGCGTAGTGCACTCTGTCCCCCCTGCGTAGTGCACTCTGTCCCCCTGCGTAGTGCACTCTGTCCCCCCTGCGTAGTGCACTCTGTTCCCCCTGCGTAGTGCACTCTGTTCCCCTGCGTAGTGCACTCTGTTCCCCCTGCGTAGTGCACTCTGTTCCCCCTGCGTAGTGCACTCTGTTCCCCCCTGCGTAGTGCACTCTGTTCCCCCCTGCGTAGTGCACTCTGTTCCCCCCTGCGTAGTGCACTCTGTTCCCCCCTGCGTAGTGCACTCTGTTCCCCCCCCTGCGTAGTGCACTCTGTCCCCCCTGCGTAGTGCACTCTGTCCCCCTGCGTAGTGCACTCTGTCCCCCCTGCGTAGTGCACTCTGTCCCCCCCTGCGTAGTGCACTCTGTCCCCCTGCGTAGTGCACTCTGTCCCCCTGCGTAGTGCACTCTGTCCCCCCCCTGCGTAGTGCACTCTGTCCCCCCTGCGTAGTGCACTCTGTCCCCCCTGCGTAGTGCACTCTGTCCCCCCTGCGTAGTGCACTCTGTTCCCCCTGCGTAGTGCACTCTGTCCCCCTGCGTAGTGCACTCTGTCCCCCTGCGTAGTGCACTCTGTCCCCCCTGCGTAGTGCACTCTGTCCCCCCTGCGTAGTGCACTCTGTCCCCCCTGCGTAGTGCACTCTGTCCCGTCCCCCCTGCGTAGTGCACTCTGTCCCCCCTGCGTAGTGCACTCTGTCCCCCCTGCGTAGTGCACTCTGTTCCCCCCTGCGTAGTGCACTCTGTCCCCCCCTGCGTAGTGCACTCTGTCCCCCTGCGTAGTGCACTCTGTCCCCCCTGCGTAGTGCACTCTGTCCCCCCTGCGTAGTGCACTCTGTCCCCCCTGCGTAGTGCACTCTGTCCCCCTGCGTAGTGCACTCTGTCCCCCCTGCGTAGTGCACTCTGTCCCCCTGCGTAGTGCACTCTGTCCCCCCTGCGTAGTGCACTCTGTTCCCCCCTGCGTAGTGCACTCTGTTCCCCCCTGCGTAGTGCACTCTGTTCCCCCCTG
Organism: Oncorhynchus keta; assembly: GCF_023373465.1. NCBI lineage: Eukaryota > Metazoa > Chordata > Actinopteri > Salmoniformes > Salmonidae > Oncorhynchus > Oncorhynchus keta. The sequence goes on along the minus strand of NC_068421.1, from coordinate 95,659,030 downwards.
CGTAGTGCACTCTGTTCCCCCCTGCGTAGTGCACTCTGTTCCCCCCTGCGTAGTGCACACTGTTCCCCCCCTGCGTAGTGCACTCTGTTCCCCCCTGCGTAGTGCACTCTGTTCCCCCCTGCGTAGTGCACTCTGTTCCCCCCTGCGTAGTGCACTCTGTTCCCCCTGCGTAGTGCACTCTGTTCCCCCCTGCGTAGTGCACTCTGTTCCCCCCTGCGTAGTGCACTCTGTTCCCCCTGCGTAGTGCACTCTGTTCCCCCCCTGCGTAGTGCACTCTGTTCCCCCCCTGCGTAGTGCACTCTGTCCCCCCCTGCGTAGTGCACTCTGTCCCCCTGCGTAGTGCACTCTGTCCCCCCCTGCGTAGTGCACTCTGTTCCCCCCCTGCGTAGTGCACTCTGTTCCCCCTGCGTAGTGCACTCTGTCCCCCCTGCGTAGTGCACTCTGTTCCCCCTGCGTAGTGCACTCTGTCCCCCTGCGTAGTGCACTCTGTCCCCCCTGCGTAGTGCACTCTGTCCCCCCCTGCGTAGTGCACTCTGTCCCCCTGCGTAGTGCACTCTGTCCCCCTGCGTAGTGCACTCTGTCCCCCCTGCGTAGTGCACTCTGTCCCCCTGCGTAGTGCACTCTGTCCCCCCCTGCGTAGTGCACTCTGTTCCCCCCCTGCGTAGTGCACTCTGTTCCCCCTGCGTAGTGCACTCTGTTCCCCCTGCGTAGTGCACTCTGTTCCCCCTGCGTAGTGCACTCTGTTCCCCCCTGCGTAGTGCACTCTGTTCCCCCTGCGTAGTGCACTCTGTTCCCCCTGCGTAGTGCACTCTGTCCCCCCTGCGTAGTGCACTCTGTCCCCCCCTGCGTAGTGCACTCTGTCCCCCTGCGTAGTGCACTCTGTCCCCCCTGCGTAGTGCACTCTGTCCCCCCTGCGTAGTGCACTCTGTCCCCCTGCGTAGTGCACTCTGTTCCCCCTGCGTAGTGCACTCTGTTCCCCCCCTGCGTAGTGCACTCTGTTCCCCCTGCGTAGTGCACTCTGTTCCCCCTGCGTAGTGCACTCTGTTCCCCCTGCGTAGTGCACTCTGTTCCCCCCCTGCGTAGTGCACTCTGTCCCCCCTGCGTAGTGCACTCTGTTCCCCCCTGCGTAGTGCACTCTGTTCCCCCCTGCGTAGTGCACTCTGTTCCCCCCTGCGTAGTGCACTCTGTTCCCCCCTGCGTAGTGCACTCTGTTCCCCCTGCGTAGTGCACACTGTTCCCCCTGCGTAGTGCACTCTGTTCCCCCTGCGTAGTGCACTCTGTTCCCCCCTGCGTAGTGCACTCTGTTCCCCCTGCGTAGTGCACTCTGTTCCCCCTGCGTAGTGCACTCTGTTCCCCCCCTGCGTAGTGCACTCTGTCCCCCCCTGCGTAGTGCACTCTGTTCCCCCTGCGTAGTGCACTCTGTTCCCCCTGCGTAGTGCACTCTGTTCCCCCTGCGTAGTGCACTCTGTTCCCCCCTGCGTAGTGCACTCTGTTCCCCCTGCGTAGTGCACTCTGTTCCCCCCTGCGTAGTGCACTCTGTTCCCCCCTGCGTAGTGCACTCTGTTCCCCCCTGCGTAGTGCACTCTGTCCCCCTGCGTAGTGCACTCTGTTCCCCCCTGCGTAGTGCACACTGTCCCCCCCTGCGTAGTGCACTCTGTCCCCCCTGCGTAGTGCACTCTGTCCCCCTGCGTAGTGCACTCTGTCCCCCCCTGCGTAGTGCACTCTGTCCCCCCCTGCGTAGTGCACTCTGTCCCCCTGCGTAGTGCACTCTGTCCCCCCCTGCGTAGTGCACTCTGTCCCCCTGCGTAGTGCACTCTGTTCCCCCTGCGTAGTGCACTCTGTTCCCCCCCTGCGTAGTGCACTCTGTTCCCCCCCTGCGTAGTGCACTCTGTTCCCCCCTGCGTAGTGCACTCTGTTCCCCCCCTGCGTAGTGCACTCTGTCCCCCCTGCGTAGTGCACTCTGTTCCCCCTGCGTAGTGCACTCTGTTCCCCCCCTGCGTAGTGCACTCTGTTCCCCCTGCGTAGTGCACACTGTTCCCCCCTGCGTAGTGCACTCTGTTCCCCCCTGCGTAGTGCACTCTGTTCCCCCCTGCGTAGTGCACTCTGTTCCCCCTGCGTAGTGCACTCTGTTCCCCCTGCGTAGTGCACTCTGTTCCCCCTGCGTAGTGCACTCTGTTCCCCCTGCGTAGTGCACTCTGTTCCCCCTGCGTAGTGCACTCTGTTCCCCCTGCGTAGTGCACTCTGTTCCCCCCTGCGTAGTGCACTCTGTTCCCCCCTGCGTAGTGCACTCTGTTCCCCCTGCGTAGTGCACTCTGTTCCCCCTGCGTAGTGCACTCTGTTCCCCCTGCGTAGTGCACTCTGTTCCCCCTGCGTAGTGCACTCTGTCCCCCCCTGCGTAGTGCACTCTGTTCCCCCTGCGTAGTGCACTCTGTTCCCCCTGCGTAGTGCACTCTGTCCCCCCCTGCGTAGTGCACTCTGTTCCCCCTGCGTAGTGCACTCTGTCCCCCCCTGCGTAGTGCACTCTGTTCCCCCTGCGTAGTGCACTCTGTTCCCCCCTGCGTAGTGCACTCTGTTCCCCCTGCGTAGTGCACACTGTTCCCCCCGTGTTCTGTTCCCCCCTGCGTAGTGCACTCTGTTCCCCCTGCGTAGTGCACTCTGTTCCCCCTGCGTAGTGCACTCTGTTCCCCCTGCGTAGTGCACTCTGTCCCCCCTGCGTAGTGCACTCTGTTCCCCCCTGCGTAGTGCACTCTGTCCCCCCCTGCGTAGTGCACTCTGTTCCCCCTGCGTAGTGCACTCTGTTCCCCCCTGCGTAGTGCACTCTGTCCCCCCCTGCGTAGTGCACTCTGTCCCCCCCCTGCGTAGTGCACTCTGTTCCCCCCTGCGTAGTGCACTCTGTTCCCCCTGCGTAGTGCACTCTGTTCCCCCCTGCGTAGTGCACTCTGTTCCCCCCCTGCGTAGTGCACTCTGTTCCCCCCTGCGTAGTGCACTCTGTCCCCCCTGCGTAGTGCACTCTGTTCCCCCCCCTGCGTAGTGCACTCTGTCCCCCCCTGCGTAGTGCACTCTGTCCCCCTGCGTAGTGCACTCTGTCCCCCCCTGCGTAGTGCACTCTGTCCCCCTGCGTAGTGCACTCTGTCCCCCTGCGTAGTGCACTCTGTCCCCCCCTGCGTAGTGCACTCTGTCCCCCCTGCGTAGTGCACTCTGTCCCCCCCTGCGTAGTGCACTCTGTTCCCCCTGCGTAGTGCACTCTGTTCCCCCTGCGTAGTGCACTCTGTTCCCCCCTGCGTAGTGCACTCTGTTCCCCCTGCGTAGTGCACTCTGTTCCCCCTGCGTAGTGCACTCTGTTCCCCCTGCGTAGTGCACTCTGTCCCCCCTGCGTAGTGCACTCTGTCCCCCTGCGTAGTGCACTCTGTCCCCCCTGCGTAGTGCACTCTGTCCCCCCCTGCGTAGTGCACTCTGTTCCCCCCTGCGTAGTGCACTCTGTTCCCCCCTGCGTAGTGCACTCTGTTCCCCCCTGCGTAGTGCACTCTGTTCCCCCTGCGTAGTGCACACTGTTCCCCCCTGCGTAGTGCACTCTGTCCCCCCCTGCGTAGTGCACTCTGTCCCCCCTGCGTAGTGCACTCTGTTCCCCCCCTGCGTAGTGCACTCTGTTCCCCCCCTGCGTAGTGCACTCTGTTCCCCCTGCGTAGTGCACTCTGTCCCCCCTGCGTAGTGCACTCTGTCCCCCCTGCGTAGTGCACTCTGTCCCCCTGCGTAGTGCACTCTGTCCCCCCCCTGCGTAGTGCACTCTGTCCCCCCTGCGTAGTGCACTCTGTTCCCCCTGCGTAGTGCACTCTGTCCCCCCCCTGCGTAGTGCACTCTGTTCCCCCCCTGCGTAGTGCACTCTGTCCCCCCTGCGTAGTGCACTCTGTCCCCCTGCGTAGTGCACTCTGTCCCCCCCTGCGTAGTGCACTCTGTCCCCCCCTGCGTAGTGCACTCTGTCCGAGTGCACCCTGCGGTGTAGTGCACTCTGTCCCCCCCTGCGTAGTGCACTCTGTCCCCCCTGCGTAGTGCACTCTGTCCCCCTGCGTAGTGCACTCTGTCCCCCCCTGCGTAGTGCACTCTGTCCCCCTGCGTAGTGCACTCTGTCCCCCCTGCGTAGTGCACTCTGTCCCCCCTGCGTAGTGCACTCTGTCCCCCCTGCGTAGTGCACTCTGTCCCCCCCCCCCTGCGTAGTGCACTCTGTCTCACGAAGACAAGACGGGTCTCGTCACCAGAAACAGATGTGATCCTACTTCGTAAACTCTCTCCTGGGGGGGGGGGGAGAAGGATTACCTACCCTTACTTACCCTATCCTTCGTAAACTCTCTCCTGTTGTCTTGAGAGAGAAAAAAGGCCCGTCTAGCCAGTTGATTGGTCTTTATTCCGATGATTGACACAAGGAAGAACATTGGAGGACAACAGTATGTTGATAGTTGTAGATTCCTGATTCCCAGTGGGGTAAAGTACTTAAGTAAAAATACTTTAAAGTACTACTTAATTACACTAAAAAGATATAAACGCAACATGCAACAATTTCTAAGATTTTACTGCGTTACAGTTCATATGAGGAAATCAGTCCAAGGAAATACATTTGTTAGGTCCCAATCAGAAAATTCCTCGTGACTGGGAATACAGATAACCATCTGTTGGTCACAGATGCCTTTAAAAAAAAGTACAGTAGGGTCATGGATCAGTAAACCAGCCAGTATCTGGTGTGACAACCATTTACCTCATGAAAACCAGTCAGTATCTGGTGTGACCACCATTTACCTCATGAAAACCAGTCAGTATCTGGTGTGACAACCATTTACCTCATGAAAACCAGTCAGTATCTGGTGTGACCACCATTTGCCTGATGAAAACCAGTCAGTATCTGGTGTGATCACCATTTGCCTGATGAAAACCAGTCAGTATCTGGTGTGACAACCATTTACCTCATGAAAACCAGTCAGTATCTGGTGTGACAGTATCATCATTTACCTCATGAAAACCAGTCAGTATCTGGTGTGATGACCATTTACCTCATGAAAACCAGTCAGTATCCATGAAAACCAGTCAGTATCTTTGACCATCATTTACCATGAAAACCAGTCAGTATCTGGTGTGACGACCATTTACCTCATGAAAACCAGTCAGTATCTGGTGTGACCATTTACCTCATGAAAACCAGTTATCTGGTGTGACCATCATTTGCCTGATGAAAACCAGTCAGTATCTGATGTGTGACTGTGTGATCACCATTTACCTCATGAAAACCAGTCAGTATCTGGTGTGACGTGAAACAGTCAGTATCATTTACCTCATGAAAACCAGTCAGTATCTGGTGTGACCACCATTTGCCTCATGAAAACCAGTCAGTATCTGGTGTGACCATCATTTACCTTGAAAACCAGTCAGTATCTGGTGTGAAAACCAGTCAGTATCTGGTGTGACGATCATTTACCTCATGAAAACCAGTCAGTATCTGGTGTGTCATTTACCTCATGAAAACCAGTCAGTATCTGGTGTGACCATCATTTACCTCATGAAAACCAGTCAGTATCTGGTGTGACCACCATTTACCTCATGAAAACCAGTCAGTATCTGGTGTGACACCCTTTGCCTCATGCAGCACGACACATCTCCTTCACATAGCGTTGATCAGGCTGTTGATTGGTGGAATGTTGTCCCCACTCCTCTTCCATGGCTGTGCAAAGTTGATGGATATTGGCGGGAACTGGAACACGCTGTCTTACGTGTCGCTCCAGAGCATCCCAAACATGCTCAATGGGTGACATGTCTGGTCAGTATGCAGGCCATGGAAGAACTGGGACATTTTCAGCTTCAAGGAATTAAGTACATGTTGTTGCGTCATAGGGCCGTGCATTATCATTCTGAAACATGAGGTGATGGTGGTGGATGAATGGCACGACAATGGGGCCTCAGGATCTCTGGTCATCCCGACTGCCTCTGATCTGGAGGACTTACTAAACAGAACAAACCCCGGTCATCCCTACTGTCTCTGATCTGATGGACTCGCTAAACAGAACATCGCTGGTCATCCCTACTGTCTCTGATCTGGAGGACTCACTAAACAGAGAACATCCCTGGTCATCCCTACTGTCTCTGATCTGGAGGACTCACTAAACAGAGAACATCCCTGGTCATCCCTACTGTCTCTGATCTGAGGACTCACTAAACAGAGAACATCCCTGGTCATCCCTACTGCCTCTGATCTGGAGGACTCACTAAACAGAACATCCCTGGTCATCCCTACTGTCTCTGATCTGGAGGACTCACTAAACAGAGAACATCCATGGTCATCCCTGCTGCCTCTGATCTGGAGGACTCACTAAACAGAGAATATCCCTGGTCATCCCTACTGTCTCCCTGGTCATCCCTATCTGGAGGACTCACTAAACAGAGAACATCCATGGTCATCCCTACTGCCTCTGATCTGGAGGACTCACTAAACAGAGAACATCCATGGTCATCCCTACTGCCTCTGATCTGGTGGGCTCACTAAACAGAGAGCATCCCTGGTCATCACTACTGCCTCTGATCTGAAAGACTCACTAAACAGAGAACATCCCTGGTCATCCCTACTGCCTCTGATCTGGAGGACTCACTAAATTCAAATCTTGGTTTGTAAATGATTGAGTGTGCCCCTGGCTATCCGTAAATAAACAAAACAAGAAAATGGTGCCATCTGGTTTGCTTAATATAAGGAATTTGAAATTATATATAATTTTACTTGTTATACTAAAGTATAATTTAACATGTTACTTTTGAGACATACACTACTGTTCAAAAGTTTGGTCACTTCAAAAATGTCATTGTTTTTTTAAAGAAAAGCAGATTATTTGACCATTAAAACATCAAATTGATCTGAAATACAGTGTAGACATTGTTAATGTTGTAAATTACTATCGTAGCTGAAACTACCAAAATGTTACATTTTTTTCAAATGGAATATCTACATAGGCGTCCAGAGGCCCATTATCAGCATCCATCACTCCTGTGTTCCAATGGCACGTTGTGTTAACTAATACAAGTTTATCTTTTTAAAAAGGCGAATTGATCATTAGAAAACCCTTTTGCAATTATGTTAGCGCATCTGAAAACTGTTGTTCTGATTTAAAGAAGCAATTCAAACTGGCCTTCTTTAGACTAGTTGAGTATCTGGAGCATCAGCATTTGTGGGTTTGATTCTTGTCCTGATTTGATTCTTGTCCTGAAAAATGAAGGCTATTCCATGTGAGAAATTGCAGAGAAATGGAAGATCTCGTACTACTCCCTTCACAGAACAGCGCACACTGGCTCTAACCAGAATAGAAAGAGTGGGAGGCCCCGGTGCACAACTGAGCAAGAGGACAAGTAAACTCGGCAACAAAAAAAAAAGTCAGTTTTTCAGGACCCTGTCGTTCAAAGATAATTCGTAAAAATGCAAATAACTTCACAGATCTGCATTGCAAAAGGGTTTTAACACTGTTTTCCATGCTTGTTCAATGAACCATGAACAATTAATGAACATGCACCTGTGGAACGGTCGTTAAGACAATAACAGCTTACAGACAGTAGGCAATTAAAATCACAGTTATGAAAACTTAGGACACTAAAGATGCTTTTCTACTGACTCTGGAAAAACACCAAAAGAAAGATGCTCAGGGTCCCTGCTCATCTGCGTGAATGTGCCTTAGGCATGCTGCAAGGAGGCATGAGGACTGCAGACGTGGCCAGGGCAATAAATCTCAATGTCCGTACTGTGAGACGCCTCAGACAGCGCTACAGAGAGACAGGACAGACAGCTGATCATCCTCGCAGTGGCAGACCACGTGTAACAACACCTGCACAGGATTGGTACATCCAAACATCACACCTGCGGGACAGGATCAGGATGGCAACAACAACTGCCCGAGTTTCACCAGGAACGCACAATCCCTCCATCAGTGCCCAGACTGTCCACAATAGGCTGAGAGAGGCTGGACTGAGGGCTTGTAGGCCTGTTGTAAGGCAGGTCCTCACCAGACATCACCGGCAACAACGTCATCTATGGGCACAAAGTCAATGTCGCTGGACCAGACAGGACTGGCAAAAAGTGCTCTTCACTGACGAGTCGCGGTTTTGTCTCGCCAGGGATGATGGTCGGATTTGCGTTTATTGTCGAAGGAATGAGCGTTACACCGAGGCCTGTACTCTGGAGCAGGATCGATTTGGAGGTGGAGGGTCCGTCATGGACTGGGGCGGTGTCTCATCGGACTGAGCTTGTTGTCATTGCAGGCAATCTCAACACTGCGTTTGTCACACCCTGACCATAGTTTGCTTTGTATGTTTCTATGTTTTGGTTGGTCAGGGTGTGATCTGAGTGGGCATTCTATGTTGGATGTCTTGTTTGTCTATTTCTATGTCTGGCCTGATATGGTTCTCAATCAGAGGCAGGTGTTAGTCATTGTCTCTGATTGGGAACCATATTTAGGTAGCCTGGGTTTCACTGTGTGTTGGTGGGTGATTGTTCCTGTCTCTGTGTTTTTGCACCAGATAGGGCTGTTTTTGGTTTTCCACGTTTATTGTTTTTGTTAGTTTATTCATGTCTAGTGTCTTTATTAAGAACATGAATAAACACCACGCTGCATTTTGGTCCGCCTCTACTTCACCTAAAGAAACCCGTTACAGCGTTACAGGGAAGACATCCTCCTCCCTCATGTGGTACCCTTCCTGCAGGCTCATCCTGACATGACCCTCCAGCATGACAATGCCACCAGCCATACTGCTCATTCTGTGAATGATTTCCTGCAAGACAGGAATGTCAGTGTTCTGCCATGGCCAGCAAAGAGCCCGGATCTCAATCCCATTGAGCACGTCTGGGACCTGTTGGATCGGAGGGTGAGGGCTAGGGCCATTCCCCCCATAAATATTTGGGAACTTGCAGGTGCCTTGGTGGAAGAGTGGAGTAAGATCTCACAGCAATAACTGGCACATCTGGTGCAGTCCATGAGGAGGAGATGCACTGCAGTACTTAATGCAGCTGGTGGCCACACCAGATACTGACTGTTACTTTTGATTTTGACCCACCCTTTGTTCAGGGACACATTATTCCATTTCTATTAGTCACATGTCTGTGGAACTTGTTCAGTTGGTCTCAGTTGTTGAATCTTGTTGTGTAAATATTTGTATGAACACATGTTAAGTTTGCTGAAAATAAACACAGTTGATAGTGAGAGGATGTTTTTATTTTTTTTGCTGAGTTTACAGAAACAGACAAATAAAATTTAAAGATGGGCAAAAGAACACAGACACTGGACAGAGGAACTCTGCCTAGAAGGCCAGCATCCCGGAGTCGCCTCTTCACTATTTAATGAAGCCTCACAAGTCCTCAACTGGCAGCGTCTGTTTCTCAACCTAGACACTCTAATGTACTTGTTCTCTTGCTCAGTTGTGCACCGGGGCATAGGGGAACCATAGGGGAACCATAGGGACACCATAGGGTAACCATAGGGACACCAACCCTGTTACATAGGATAACCATAGGGACACCATAGGGTAACCATAGGGACACCATAGGGTAACCATAGGGTAACCATAGGGACACCATAGGGTAACCATAGGGACACCATAGGGTAACCATAGGGACACCATAGGGTAACCATAGGGTAACCATAGGGACACCATAGGGTAACCATAAGGACACCATAGGGTAACCATAGGGACACCATAGGGACACCATAGGGTAACCATAGGGTAACCATAGGGACACCATAGGGACACCATAGGGTAACCATAGGGTAACCACTGGAACACCACAGGGACACCAACCCTGTTACATAGGGTAACCATAGGGTAACCATAGGGACACCATAGGGACACCAACCCTGTTACATAGGGACACCATAGGGTAACCATAGGGACACCATAGGGTAACCATAGGGTAACCACTGGGACACCATAGGGACACCAACCCTGTTACATAGGGTAACCATAGGGACACCATAGGGTAACCATAGGGACACCATAGAGACACCAACCCTGTTACATAGGGTAACCATAGGGACACCATAGGGTAACCATAGGGACACCATAGGGTAACCACTGGGACACCATAGGGTAACCATAGGGACACCATAGGGTAACCACTGGGACACCATAGGGTAACCATAGGGACACCATAGGGAAACCATAGGGAAACCATAGGGTAACCATAGGGACACCATAGGGTAACCATAGGGACACCATAGGGTAACCACTGGGACACCATAGGGTAACCATAGGGACACCATAGGGTAACCATAGGGACACCATAGGGTAACCACTGGGACACCAACCCTGTTACATAGGGTAACCATAGGGTAACCACTGGGACACCATAGGGTAACCATAGGGACACCATAGGGTAACCACTGGGACACCATAGGGACACCATAGGGTAACCACTGGGACACCATAGGGTAACCATAGGGACACCATAGGGTAACCATAGGGACACCATAGGGTAACCACTGGGACACCAACCCTGTTACATAGGGAATAGCGAATAGTGTGGCATTTTGGATGCAGACTCTGTCCCGCACAGTTTGCATGTTGCTGTTGCTACTTAAAGTCCCCCCTCGCACTCTGTGTGTGTGTGTGTGTGTCTCTGTCTGTCTGTCTGTCTGTCCCTCGCGTTCTGTGTGTGTGTGTGTGTGTGTCTCTGTCTGTCTGTCTGTCTGTCCCTCGCGTTCTGTGTGTGTGTGTGTGTGTGTGTCTCTGTCTGTCTGTCTGTCTGTCCCTCGCGTTCTTGTGTGTGTGTGTGTGTGTGTGTGTGTGTGTGTGTGTGTGTGTGTGTGTGTCCGTGTCCCTCGCGCTCTGTGTGTGTGTGTGTGTGTCTCTGTCTGTCTGTCTGTCTGTCCCTCGCGTTCTGTGTGTGTGTGTGTGTGTGTGTGTGTGTGTGTGTGTGTGTCCGTGTCCCTCGCGCTCTGTGTGTGTGTCCCTCACGCTCTGTGTGTGTGTGTCCCTCGCGCTCTGTGTGTGTGTGTGTGTGTCCCTCGCGCTCTGTGTGTGTGTGTGTGGCCCTCGCGCTCTGTGTGTGTGTGTGTGGCCCTCGCGCTCTGTGTGTGTGTGTCCCTCGCGCTCTGTGTGTGTGTCCTTCGCGCTCGTGTGTGTGTGTGTGTGTCCCTCGCTCTGTGTGTGTGTGTCCCTCGCGCTCTGTGTGTGTGTGTCCCTCGCGCTCTGTGTGTGTGTGTCCTTCGTGCTCTGTGTGTGTGTGTGTGTGGCCCTCGCGCTCTGTGTGTGCGTGTGTGTGTGGCCCTCGCGCTCTGTGTGTGTGTGTGGCCCTCGCGCTCTGTGTGTGTGTCCCTCGCGCTCTGTGTGTGTGTGTGTCCTTCGCGCTCGTGTGTGTGTGTGTGTGTGTCCCTCGCTCTGTGTTTGTGTCCCCCTTGCACTGTGTGTGTGTGTGTGTGTGTGTGTGTGTGTGTGTGTGTGTGTGTCCCTCACTGTACTGAACACGATTCTCTCTCTCTCTCTCTAGTGGTTTGTTCTACACTATATTTATGGACTCTCTGACCAGTCTGTCACTGTACTGAATACGATTCTCTCTCTCTCTCTCTAGTGGTTTGTTCTACACTATATTTACGGACTCTCTGACCAGTCTGTCACTGTACTGAACACGATTCTCTCTCTCTCTCTAGTGGTTTGTTCTACACTATATTTACGGACTCCCTGAAGTGTAACCTGAATGCCATCAGTCTGGACCCCAAGGTGGACCCCGAGGGGTTTGCCATCCTCCTGGACTTCATGTACACCTCTAGACTGACGCTGAAGGAGAGTCTGATCATGGCCATCATGAACACAGCCATCTACCTACAGATGGATCACGTTGTGGACACCTGCCACAGATTCATCAAATCCAGGTATTTGGATGATGGAGGCAGGGGGGGTGTATAAGATGGGAGACTCAACTTATAATCAAATTGTATTTGTCACTTGTCTTTGTAAAAGAACAAGTGTAGACGAACAGTGAAAAGCAGATAATAAAACTTGAGTAATAACTTGAGGTATAAAGATACACAAGGAGTAACATTACCGTGGCTGTATATATATATATATACGGTTTTACCAGTAAGATCACCTGCTGGGTGTCGTGGAATGAATACAACTTCGATGTTCTGTGGTTGGAGGCCATAAGATGGCCGCCGGCCCTGCAACCTTACGTTGGTCTGTCTTTCTCAGTCGATTAAGAAGACATTTCTATTTGCAAACGAGGACCTGTCAAGAGTCGTGCAGAGCAGAGAAATACATTGGTGTAGTTTGTTGTGGACAGGAATGTAGCATATGTTTCTGGTATCAGTCTGCCCTGTTCAGGTTCTGTCGTCTCACTCTTCTCCCTCTTTCTCCTCAGCGACCCTGGCCAGGCCAACAAGCTGCCCAGAGATGAGTTCTTGGTCAGCCCCTTGCTTTTACCTCAGGGCGTCCATGCATACCGGCCCCACGATGTGGTCGACAACCTGCCCGGCCGCGTCGGCCCCTTCAGAGACGGGAGGCCCTACGGCTCCAGCATGTTCAACGGGGTCAATTCCCCCAGCAACTACCACCTCTACGGTCAGTTCCCCGTCCAGGGGTTCCCTTTCCCGGTCTGCAAGCTGACAGACGCCAAAAACACATTCGCTGATTTCTCTAAAGGCGGGATCCACCACAAGCACTGTTCCCCCCCGGACACGGGCAGCGCCATGAGGGTTGATTACAGCCGAGCGGTCAGCGGGGGCTCGGCCAGCATCCACCATACAGCCAGCTACGCCACCTCCAGGGAAGAGGAGATGAGGAAGGAGAGCCATGAGGGAGGGGTCAGCCAGACTGGTGGGGTGGGAGGCTCCAGGAAGAGAGGGTTCGCCACGGCGGGCCACAAGCAGCAGATAGTGGTTCTGGGTAAGGAGCACGGTCCTCAGACGACAGAGGAAGACACGAGCCAGCAGCACTACCCTCTGGGGATCTCCTCAGCTGGACGGAAGGGCCTGATGAGCAGTCCTCAGAGCCCGCTGAAATCGGACTGCCAGCCTAATTCCCCCACCGAGTCCAGCAGTAGTAAGAACGCAGGTCTCTCCCTCTCCCAGGCCGGCCGGTGTGGTGCCCTGCCCCTACAGGGCAGCCAGGATCCCAAGGCACGCAACTGGAAGAAATACAAGTTCATAGTTCTGAACCAGAGCGCCACCAAGGAGGAGAATACTGAGCCGCAGGAGGTGGTGGTCCCCTCCCCCCAGCGCCTGGGTCTGCCCCCCTACCCCCAGCCCTCTGACTCAGAGCACCTGGACACGCAGGCCAACGCCAACATCAGCGAGCACGGAGAGGAGCTGCTTGTTCCACAGGCCTCCAGACTCAACAGCATCATCAACAGGTAAAGTCTACAGTCATACCGGACGAATCAAACACTACACTACAACTCTAGCATAAACGCTTGATTGTTCCCATGTTGATGATGGGGGGGTTGGTGGCGGAGGGGTGGAGGGGTGGGGGGGGTGGAGGGGTGGCGGGGGTGGGGGGTTGGTGGAGGGGTGGCGGGGGGGGGGTTGGTGGAGGGTGGCGGGGGGGGGTGGAGGGGTGGCCGGGGGTGGGGGGTTGGTGGAGGGGTGGCGGGGGTGTAAGTGTCGGACTTTACGGCTTTATCTAGTTGAGATGCTTTTGTTTTCCCTTTCATGAACTGAAAAGTGTTCGTGATGCATTTTAAAGAAATATAGAATAAAATTGCCATCAAAAGTATTTCTCAATGAAACTCTCCGCAGTGCACCTCCGTGTCCGCCTTCCGGCCCATTTCAAACATTCCTAAGGCTTTTTCTACCATCACGGCAGGACCCGAGACGACTGCCTTCCGACTGTCGCCTCTTTCTCTCTCTGCCCCCTTGTCTTGCGGCTGTATTGTTGTGTGTGGTGGTGGGGGTGGGGGGGGGGGGGGGGGTGATGTGATGTCTGACACACAGCCGTATGTATCTCCAGAGCTCTGGAGGGATCACAGAGGAGCTCTAACAACCACTCCTCTCTCTACATCAGCCACTTAAAGTGCACCTCCTGTGGTGCCCCGCCCCCGCAGCACTCTGAAGTGTGTCCCAACACCCCGGCTTCCTGTTTAGCGGAGGACATGATGTCAGAGTTACACTCTGAGTACTCAGACTCCAGCTGTGGTGAGTATGTAATGGATGTGAAACGGCTAGCTTAGTTAGTGGTGGTACACGTTGCTTTTTAAAACGCCAAAATGAGTCGCAAATGGCACCCTATCTAGTGCACTACTTTTCAACAGAGCCCTATATAGGGAAACTAGTGCACTACTTTTCAGCAGAGCCCTATATCGGGAAAACTAGTGCACTACTTTTCAGCAGAGCCCTATATCGGGGAAAACTAGTGCACTACTTTTCAGCAGAGCCCTATATCGGGGAAACTAGTGCACTACTTTTCAGCAGAGCCCTATATCGGGGAAACTAGTGCACTACTTTTCAGCAGAGCCCTACATAGGGAAACTAGTGCACTACTTTTCAGCAGAGCCCTATATCGGGGAAACTAGTGCACTACTTTTCAGCAGAGCCCTACATAGGGAAACTAGTGCACTACTTTTCAGCAGAGCCCTACATAGGGAAACTGCACTATCAGCAGAGCCCTACATAGGGAAACTAGTGCACTACTTTTCAGCAGAGCCCTACATAGGGAAACTAGTGCACTACTTTTCAGCAGAGCCCTACATAGGGAAACTAGTGCACTACTTTTCAGCAGAGCCCTATATCGGGGAAACTAGTGCACTACTTTTCAGCAGAGCCCTATATCGGGGAAACGAGTGCACTACTTTTCAGCAGAGCCCTACATAGGGAAACTAGTGCACTACTTTTCAGCAGAGCCCTACATAGGGAAACTAGTGCACTACTTTTCAGCAGAGCCCTACATAGGGAAACTAGTGCCCTACCGATGCGTTGTCTTAGTGTGACCCTGGTTCTTACAGCAGGAAAATAATCCCGCAGCAACAGGACATATGAATTATTTACGTGGATTATAATTAAATGGACATTTCTGTAGGGGTTTACAAATGTTTTCATTAGGTCAAGTCTGTCATTTACATTTTTTTTAAAAGAAGTAGAAATGACAAACCTTTTTAAACCTTTAAATTACACTACAATTTGTATTTTCTTTCTGCACAGGGAAAAATAAAATAAATAAATAAAATACTACGAGTCGTAACAGTGATCAAATTAAGATTAACAGATCTGAATGTAAGGAATAGGATGGCCGTTTGTGGAGGCAGACATGAACACCTCCCGGACAGCGGGAAGCTCAGCTGCCCGATTTGAAGCGCCACTAAATCTTGACCGTATTCATTAGTTTGACCTTCTCCTTTACAGAAAATGGTACGTTCTTTTGTAAGGAATGCGACTCCAAGTTTGCTGACGACGGAGCCCTGAAACTCCACATGCTGCAGACCCACAGTGATAAGCCATACAAGTGCGACCGCTGTCAAGCTGTTTTCCGCTACAAAGGAAACCTCGCCAGCCACAAGACAGTCCACACTGGTACATCCGAAGCAATAACAAAACACGCGTTAACGGCTCTGCCCACTACATTCGGTAACTGGTTTAACCAGTTTGTTCTGTGGGTTTTTTTTTTGTTTTGTCGTTGTTGTTGTGTTGCAGGAGAGAAGCCGTATCGCTGCAACATCTGTGGTGCTCAGTTCAACAGACCAGCTAACCTCAAGACCCACACTCGTATCCACTCAGGAGAAAAGCCATACAGATGTGAGACATGTGGAGCTCGATTCGTGCAGGTGAGCCGAGTCCCCCCTCTCTTTTCAACGGAGGGCTAGTCTTGGGGTGGTGGAGGGGGGTGTAATACCATCACTATGCTCTATGCTGCACATCACCCATTTCTGCCCCCCTCCATTTCTTCCATCATCATAGTCTTCGTAAAATACAACTCACCACCACACAGACCCAGTTGTCTCATAATGTTGTTGTCATGTTCAGGTTGCCCATCTCCGTGCCCATGTGCTGATCCACACCGGGGAGAAGCCATACCCGTGTGAGATCTGTGGAACGCGCTTCCGTCACCTGCAGACGCTGAAGAGTCACCTGCGCATACACACAGGAGAAAAGCCCTATCATGTAAGTAGAATGACACCATTATATATACACCCTATGTAAGTAGAATGACACCATTATATATACACCCTACATAAGTAGAATGACACCATTATATATACACCCTACATAAGTAGAATGACACCATTATATATACACCCTATGTAAGTAGAATGACACCTTTATATATACACCCTACATAAGTAGAATGACACCATTATATATACACCCTATAAGTAGAATGACACCATTATATATACACCCTACATAAGTAGAATGACACCATTATATATACACCCTACAGAAGTAGAATGACACCATTATTATATACACCCTATGTAAGTAGAATGACACCATTATATATACACCCTATCTACAGTTAATACACCCTATGTAAGTAGAATGACACCATTATATATACACCCTAATAGAATACAGTTAATACACCTACATAAGTAGAATGTAAGTAGAATGACACCATTATATATACACCCTATGTAAGTAGAATGACACCATTATATATATACACCCTACATAAGTAGAATGACACCATTATATATTATATACACCCTACATAAGTAGAATGACACCATTATATATATACACCCTACATAAGTAGAATGACACCATTATTATATACACCCTACATAAGTAGAATGACACCATTATATATATACACCCTACATAAGTAGAATGACACCATTATATATACACCCTACATAAGTAGAATGACACCATTTATATATACACCCTACATAAGTAGAATGACACCATTATATATACACTATGTAAGTAGAATGACACTATTATATACACTCTATGTAAGTACACCAACTATACAATCCAACATGATCTATCAGTCAGTGTCATTGATGTACACACTGAAATGTAGGTGTTAAACCATAAGTAGAATGACACCATTATAAACTCACCTTACATTAGAATTCATTATATTTTCAGTGAATGATAAATGCAACTAGAATGACACCATTATATATACACCCTATGTAAAGAATCACCATTATATATACACCCTACAGAAGTAGAATGACACCATTAGACAGAAACACAGAAGTAGAATGACACCATTATATATATACACCAACACGTAAGTAGAATGGCCTATTATATACCTATGTAAGTAGAATGGCACTATTATATACACCACAGAGCTGCCAACAGACCCTACAGAAGAGGCGTGCTGAACTATGTAAGGGGGGTGGACATTATATATACACTACATAAGTAGACGCCATTATATCTTGACCATGGCATTAAAACACCCCTAATGTATACAAATCATCCCAAAATTGTAGTGCCACACTGTGTTGATTTAGAGGGTGATTAATGCATAGAATGACACTATTATATACCTGCGAATACACCGTTATAAACGGGTTTACACCCTATGTAAGTAGAATGACACGTAGAACCTCTATGTAAGTAGAATGGCACAGTCCACTTGTTTCTTTATATTAGTATGTCTCTTTTAATTTAGTTAAAATGTTTAAAAGCTTTAGAGGAATATAAAAAAAAAAGCTTTATTTTTGTCGGAGGAAAAAGCACGGAATGTAAACATAAATCCCGTTTGAAGGATACAGTATTTTACAGCAAAGTATTGACATTTCGATTTCAAGGGGGGGGTAACAGTATATTTTAAAGATAAATTGTATTTATCCTGGTATTGACATTTCAATTTCAAGGGGGGATTAGGGTTAATTTAGTTAAAATTTTAAAAGCTTTAAGATAAATTGTATTTATCCTGGTATTTTGCAAATTTCAATTTCAAGGGGGGTTTAACAGAATATTTTAAAGATAAATTGTATTTATCCTGGTATTGACATTTCGATTCCAAGGGGGGGGGGTTAACAGTATATTTTAAAGATAAATTGTATTTATCCTGGTATTGACATTTCGATTTCAAGGGGGTTAACAGTATATTTTAAAGATAAATTGTATTTATCCTGGCTGTATAAGATATTGAATTGACTATAGATTTTATATATTGATGTACATGTTATACCATGTAGACCTGCCCCCTTTCATGAGAAAGGGGGGAAAAACATTTTTTTTTGGGGGGACTCTTAATAATGACTACTGCTCTCGTAGGAAGACGAACTGATGCATGATGAGGTATACGTACGCTACTACCGTTGCCAATAGTTACCAATCCATGAAGCGGGCAACTGCAGTCATAAATATTGTGACCTACTGTGTAATTAACTAACTATATCGACTGGGTTGCTCTCTGCTGGCAGAACCAATCTAGTATTTAAAATGTTTGTTAAAAAAATATATGCATTTCAAGGTACTGCTTTTGGTATGAACCAAGATGATATTTTTGCTTCAAAATGTATTTGTATGGATGTGTTATAGTTTATTGTTTAAGTGAACGTTCCCAGTTGTCATTGTACTAGAAGCTACAGTAAAACAGGTGTATCGGATGTTGTTTGTACATACACTGTGTACTGAAGGTGCCTTCTCTATGGTGACTGAATTCATTTCCAATCAGCCCAGTTCTGTTTATATAAAACGGTACAACTCAAGGACAGCACTAGTAGTCCTAGTTTTTATTTCGGGTGTGCGTGTGTCATTTAAAAAAAAAAAAAAAAATACGCTTTTCACCAACCTTTACAACCATGCAAATTAATCATTAATCGAGCTGTAAATCTTCAGGACTTTTTTTTTTGTGTTTAAAAAAAAAAAAAAACTAACAACTGCATTCAAACTTATTGAACAATTTATAGATGTATGAATGTAAAATAAAGGTTTTGTATTTGTATGTATTAAGTCATGTGTGAATTCTATTTATTGAACAGAAGACTGGCATCTATCTCTACTCCAGTAACTAATGACTTGTTTACGTGATGTTTGACTGTGTAAAGTCCCAGACTTTATCGTGTGTTATACAACGGGTGGGTCTAATCCTGATTGCTGATTGGTTAAAACCGCATTCCACCCAATGACTCCATGATCCTACTCATGTGCTTTCTCCGGTTTGTGTGCTTGTTTTAAAAAGACTATTCTTCAAGCGTTGTCTAATGTGGGAGAGAATTCTTCTTTTACAAGAAGCAGATCACAAGGCATCTGGTCAGTCCCCAGATACATTACTTAGGGGGTTTTCACATACAATACATGAACAAAAGTATGTGGACACCCGCTTGTCCAACATCTCATTCCAAAATCAGGGGCTTTCATATTTTTTATTTTTTTATTTCACCTTTATTTAACCAGGAAGGCAAGTTGAGAACAAGTTCTCATTTACAATTGCGACCTGGCCAAGATAAAGAAAAGCAGTTCGACAGATACAACGACACAGAGTTACACATGGAGTAAAACAAACATACAGTCAATAATACAGTATAAACAAGTCTATACACGATGTGAGCAAATGAGGTGAGAAGGGAGGTGAAGGCAAAAAAGGCCATGGTGGAAAAGTAAATACAATATAGCAAGTAAAACACTGGAATGGTAGTTTTGCAGTGGAAGAATGTGCAAAGTAGAAATAAAAATAATGGGGTGCAAAGGAGCAAAATAAATAAATTAATTAAATACAGTTGGGAAAGAGGTTGTTTGGGCTAAATTATAGGTGGGCTATGTACAGGTGCAGTAATCTGTGAGCTGCTCTGACAGTTGGTGCTTAAAGCTAGTGAGGGAGATAAGTGTTTCCAGTTTCAGAGATTTTTGTAGTTCGTTCCAGTCAGCAGAGAACTGGAAGGAGAGGCGGCCAAAGAAAGAATTGGTTTTGGGGGTGACTAGAGAGATATACCTGCTGGAGTGTGTGCTACAGGTGGGAGATGCTATGGAGACCAGCGAGCTGAGATAAGGGGGGACTTTACCTAGCAGGGTCTTGTAGATGACATGGCGCCAGTGGGTTTGGCGACGAGTATGAAGCGAGGGCCAGCCAACGAGAGCGTACAGGTCGCAATGGTGGGTAGTATATGGGGCTTTGGTGACAAAACGGATTGCACTTTGATAGACTGCATCCAATTTGTTGAGTAGGTTATTGGAGGCTATTTTGTAAATGACATCGCCAAAGTCGAGGATTGGTAGGATGGTCAGTTTTACAAGTGTATGTTTGGCAGCATGAGTGAAGGATGCTTTGTTGCGAAATAGGAAGCCAATTCTAGATTTAACTTTGGATTGGAAATGTTTGATATGGGTCTGGAAGGAGAGTTTACAGTCTAACCAGACACCTAATTATTTGTAGTAGTCCATGTATTCTAAGTCAGAGCCGTCCAGAGTAGTGATATTGGACAGGTGGGTAAGGTGCAGGTAGCGATCGGTTGAAGAGCATGCATTTAGTTTTACTTGTATTTAAGAGCAATTGGAGGCCACGGAAGGAGAGTTGTATGGCATTGAAGCTCGTCTGGAGGGTTGTTAACACAGTGTCCAAAGAAGGGCCAGAAGTATACAGAATGGTGTCATCTGCGTAGAGGTGGATCAGAGAATCACCAGCAGCAAGAGCGACATCATTGATGTATACAGAGAAGAGAGTCGGTCCAAGAATTGAACCCTGTGGCACCCCCATAGAGACTGCCAGAGGTCCGGACAGCAGACCCTCCGATTTGACACACTGAACTCTATCAGAGAAGTAGTTGGTGAACCAGGTGAGGCAATCATTTGAGAAACCAAGGCTGTGGTGTTCCCCCTCCCGTTTGCTGCTATAACAGCCTCCACTCTTCTGGGAAGGCTTTCCACTAGATGTTGGAACATTGCTGCTATAACAGCCTCCACTCTTCTGGGAAGGCTTTCCACTAGATGTTGGAACTTTGCTGCTATAACAGCCTCCACTCTTCTGGGAAGGCTTTCCACTAGATGTTGGAACATTGCTGCTATAACAGCCTCCACTCTTCTGGGAAGGCTTTCCACTAGATGTTGGAACATTGCTGCTATAACAGCCTCCACTCTTCTGGGAAGGCTTTCCACTAGATGTTGGAACATTGCTGCTATAACAGCCTCCACTCTTCTGGGAAGGCTTTCACTAGATTGGAACATTGCTGCTATAAAGCCTCCACTCTTCTGGGAAGGCTTTCCACTAGATGTTGGAACATTGCTGCTATAACAGCCTCCACTCTTCTGGGAAGGCTTTCCACTAGATGTTGGAACATTGCTGCTATAACAGCCTCCACTCTTCTGGGAAGGCTTTCCACTAGATGTTGGAACATTGCTGCGGAGACTTGGTTCCATTCAGCCAAAAGAGAATTAGTGAGGTCGGCACTGATGTTGGGCGATCAGGCCTGGCTCATGGTCGGTGTTCCAATTCATCCCAAAGGTGTTCGATGGGGTTGAGGTCAGGGGTCTGAGGTCAGGGGTCTGAGTAGGCCAGTCAAGTTCTTCCACATCGATCTCGACAAACCATTTATGTACGGACCTTGCTTTGTGCACAGGGGCATTGTCATGCTGAAACAGGAAAGGGCCTTCCCCAAACTGTTGCCACAAAGTTGGTAGTACAGAATCGTCTATGTCATTGTATGCTGTAGTGTTAAGATTTCCCTTCACTGCAACTAAGGGGCCTGACCCGAACCGTGAAAAACAGCCCCAGACCGTTATTCCTCCTCCACCAAACATTACAGTTGGCACTATGCATTCGGGCAGGTAGCGTTCTTCTGGCTAACCCAGATTTGACCGTTGGACTGCCAGATGTTGAAGCGTGATTCATCACTCCAGAGAATGAGTTTCCACTGCTCCAGAGTCCAACGGTGACGAGTTTTACACCCCTCCAGCCGACGCTTGGTGATTTTAGGCTTGTGTGTGGCTGCACGGCCCTTGTAAACCCATTTCATGAAGCTCCCGACTAACAGTTCTTGTGCTGACGTTTCTACCAGAGGCAGTTTGGAACTCGGTAGTGAGTGTTGCAGACGATTTTTACGGACTACGCGCTTCAGCACTCAACGTTCTAGTTCTGTGATCTTGTGTGGCCTACCACTTCACGGCTGAGCTATTGTTGCTCTTAGACGTTTCCACTTCACAATAACAGCACTTACAGTTGACCGGGGCAGCTCTAGCAGGGCAGAAATTGGATGAAATTACTTGTTGGAAAGGTGGCATCCAATAACGGTGCCACATTGGGCTCTTCAGCAAGGCCATTTTACTGTCAATGTTTGTCTATGGAGATTGCATTTTATAGACCTGTCAGCAACAGGAGTGGCTGAAATAGCTGAATCCACTAATTTGAAGGGATGTCCACATACATTTGTATATATATATATATATTGATATATATAAATATGTACATACACAAAAGTGTGACACTGTCACAACTTCCGCCGAGGTTGGCTCTCCTGCCCGTTCAGGCTGTGCTCGGCGGTCGTCGTCACCGTCCTACTAGCCACTACCGATCCCTTTTCGGTTATCTGTTGGTCTTGTCTGTTTGTTTTCACCTGTGTGTTGTTTAGTTAATTAGTGTCTGTATATAATGTAGGTTGTCCCGCCCTTGTTTTGTGCGGGATTGTTTATTTTGTCATTCGTTTCGTCTGTCGGTGTTTTTGTGTTTCTTATTCTCCGGTTAGTCTGTTATCCTGTTTTTGGATAATTTCACCCTGTGTGTTTTTGGGTTGACCGTGTTTATTTTGTTCACCGGAGAATAAACTTTATATCGCTATCTGCTCTCTGAGCCTGATTCCACCCACCTTGATTAGACGTGACAGACACCCGGCGTAATCATTTCACATATCAAATATGTGGTGTATTCAAGGTATTAAAAAGGCTTCTAAAGTTAAGTTTACACTTCAAAATATTTGACATGATTTGCCCTAACAGAAAGTGTATCAAACCCCTACAACAATGTTATAATCCACATTTCTGTTCCTGCAAGATTATTTTCCTGCTGTGAGAAACAGGGTCAAATTAAGATATGACATCTGTAGCACAGTGCTTCTTCTTACATTTCCTATAGAGCCCATAGGACTCTGGTCAAGACTAGTGCACTACATAGGGAATAGGACTCTGGTCAAGACTAGTGCACTACATAGGGAATAGGACTCTGGTCAAAAGTAGTGCACTACATAGGGAATAGGACTCTGGTCAAAACTAGTGCACTACATAGGGAATAGGACTCTGGTCAAAAGTAGTGCACTACATAGGGAATAGGACTCTGGTCAAAAGTAGTGCACTACATAGGGAATAGGACTCTGGTCAAAAGTAGTGCACTACATAGGGAATAGGACTCTGGTCAAAAGTAGTGCACTACATAGGGAATAGGACTCTGGTCAAAAGTAGTGCACTACATAGGGAATAGGACTCTGGTCAAAAGTAGTGCACTACATAGGGAATAGGAGCTCTGGTCAGAAAGTACCAAAGTGAAACTACACGAGGGGAATTTAGGACTTCTCAAAAAGACTACATAGGAATAGGACTCTGGTCAAAACTAGTGCACTACATAGGAATAGGACTCTGTCAAAAGTAGTGACTACATGTCAAAACAGGGAATAAGACTACATGTCAAAAAGTAACCTCTAAGACTACATGGGAAAACACCCTTCAAAAGTACTACACTGAAAATAGGAATAGGACTACATGTCAAAACACCCTTAACTCTAAGATACGGGAATATAAGACTCATGTCAAAACACCCTTAACCTCTAAGACTACATAGTGGAACCTCTAAGACTACTGTCAAAACCCTTAAGTGCTAAGACTACATAGGAAAACACCCTTAACCTCAAGACTATGTGAAAACACTACATAGGAATAAGACTACATGGAAAAAGTAACCTCCAAGACTACATAGGAATAAGACTCATGGTCAAAACTACCAAGACTACATGGGAAAGGACTCTAAGACTACAAAAGTAGTAAGCACTACATAGGAATAAGACTCTGGTGAAAACACCCTTAAGTAAGACTACATAGGGAATAACACCCTCTGGTCAAGACTACAGTGAAAACATAACCTCTAAGACTACATGTGAAAAACCCTTAACCTCTAAGACTACATGGGAAAGGACCCTGGTCAAAACTCCAGTGCACTTACATACATGGAAAACACCCTTAACTCTAAAACTAGTGCACTAATCCAAGGGAATAGGAGTAACCTCTAAGAAATGTGAAAACACCTTAACCTCTAAGACTACATGGGAATAGGACTCTAACCTCAAGAAAGTAGTGAAAACACTACATAGGAATAGGACTCTGGTCATGTGAAAACAGTAACCTCTAAGACTACATGGGAATAACACCATTAACCTCCAAGACTTCATACAGAAATTTGGTAAAATTGAAACCGCACGAGGGCACTAAGAATTTCATGTGAAAACCCTTAACCTCCAAGACTACATGTGAAAACACCCTTAACCTCCAAGACTACATGTGAAAACACCCTTAACCTCCAAGACTACATGTGAAAACACCCTTAACCTCCAAGACTACATGTCAAAACACCCTTAACCTCCTAAGACTACATGTCAAAACACCCTTAACCTCCAAGACTACATGTGAAAACACCCTTAACCTCCAAGACTACATGTGAAAACACCCTTAACCTCTAAGACTACATGTGAAAACACCCTTAACCTCCAAGACTACATGTGAAAACACCCTTAACCTCCAAGACTACATGTCAAAACACCCTTAACCTCCAAGACTACATGTGAAAACACCCTTAACCTCCAAGACTACATGTCAAAACACCCTTAACCTCCAAGACTACATGTGAAAACACCCTTAACCTCTAAGACTACATGTGAAAACACCCTTAACCTCCAAGACTACATGTGAAAACACCCTTAACCTCTAAGACTCCATGTGAAAACACCCTTAACCTCCAAGACTACATGTGAAAACACCCTTAAGCTCCATGACTACATGTCAAAACACCCTTAACCTCTAAGACTCCATGTGAAAACACCTTAACCTCCAATACTTTTTTTTCTACTTCCGGGTTGGAGCGAGCGGTCGCATTCGCACTTCGGTCCGCAGGTAGTATTACTTTTCATTACTTTTCATTACATTTCATTATAGTACAACGGTTTGATTTGTCTAATCTTAGCAATCTTAGCAATTTCTTCTTAGCTAGCTACATAGCCGTCTTTGTATCAAAGATAATTGCGTAATTATCGTATTTCGTCGTCCTAACCTAGTCTACTGCAGCTAGCCACATAGCTAACGTCCACCGTATAGCAGCACCGTAGAAACTATTACACTCAACTGAACGACTTGATTAGTGTAGTGTTAGCTAGCTACATAGTTGTCTTTGCTGTCTTCGTATCCAAGTTAATTGTGTAGTTTAGAGTGTGTAGTCTTAGAGTGATTATCTTAATTTACCGAGGTTAGCTAGCCAGCTATTTGTCGTCCTTAACGTAGGAGACACTGCTAGCTAGCTAACAGCTAACAGCTAACAGCTAGCCAACAACAACCCGGTCGCATTCCGCTTCGCTCCACAGGTAGTATCACATTCTCATTTCATTTCATTACAGCACAACGGTTTGATTTGCTTGATCGTAGCTAGCTACATAGCTAGCTACATAGCCGTCCTTGTATCAAAGATAATTGTGTAGTCTAGAGCGATTTTCTAGGTTAGCTAGCCAGCTATTGTCGTTCTTTTAACGCAACGTAACGTAATCAACACTGCTAGCTAGCCAGCTAGCCCCGAATAGTAGCACTGTAGAAACTATTACACTCAACGGAACGACTTGATTAGTGTAGTGTCAACAACGCAGCCACTGCCAGCTAGCCTACTTCAGCAGTACTGTATCATTTTAATCATTTTAGTCAATAAGATTCTTGCTACGTAAGCTTAACTTTCTGAACATTCGAGACGTGTAGTCCACTTGTCATTCCAATCTCCTTGCATTAGCGTAGCCTCTTCTGTAGCCTGTCAACTATGTGTCTGTCTATCCCTGTTCTCTCCTCTCTGCACAGACCATACAAACGCTCCACACCGCGTGGCCGCGGCCACCTAATCTGGTGGTCCCAGCGCGCACGACCCACATGGAGTTCCAGGTCTCCGGTAGCCTCTGGAACTGCCGATCTGCGGCCAACAAGGCAGAGTTCATCTCAGCCTATGCCTCCCTCCAGTCCCTCGACTTCTTGGCACTGACGGAAACATGGATCACCACAGATAACACTGCTACTCCTACTGCTCTCTCCTCGTCCGCCCACGTGTTCTCGCACACCCCTGAGAGCTTCTGGTCAGCGGGGTGGTGGCACCGGGATCCTCATCTCTCCCAAGTGGTCATTCTCTCTTTCTCCCTTACCCATCTGTCTATCGCCTCCTTTGAATTCCATGCTGTCACAGTTACCAGCCCTTTCAAGCATAACATCCTTATCATGTATCGCCCTCCAGGTTCCCTCGGAGAGTTCATCAATGAGCTTGATGCCTTGATAAGCTCCTTTCCTGAGGACGGCTCACCTCTCACAGTTCTGGGCGACTTTAACCTCCCCACGTCTACCTTTGAGTCATTCCTCTCTGCCTCCTTCTTTCCACTCCTCTCCTCTTTTGACCTCACCCTCTCACCTTCCCCCTACTCACAAGGCAGGCAATACGCTCGACCTCATCTTTACTAGATGCTGTTCTTCCACTAACCCCATTGCAACTCCCCTCCAAGTCTCTGACCACTACCTTGTATCCTTTTCCCTCTCGCTCTCATCCAACACTTCCCACACTGCCCCTACTCGGATGGTATCGCGCCGTCCCAACCTTCGCTCTCTCTCCCCGCTACTCTCTCCTCTTCCATCCTATCATCTCTTCCCTCTGCTCAAACTTTCTCCAACCTATCTCCTGATTCTGCCTCCTCAACCCTCCTCTCCTCCCTTTCTGCATCCTTTGACTCTCTATGTCCCCTATCCTCCAGGCCGGCTCGGTCCTCCCCTCCCGCTCCGTGGCTCGACGACTCATTGCGAGCTCACAGAACAGGGCTCCGGGCAGCCGAGCGGAAATGGAGGAAAACTCACCTCCCTGCGGACCTGGCATCCTTTCACTCCCTCCTCTCTACATTTTCCTCCTCTGTCTCTGCTGCTAAAGCCACTTTCTACCATTCTAAATTCCAAGCATCTGCCTCTAACCCTAGGAAGCTCTTTGCCACCTTCTCCTCCCTCCTGAATCCTCCTCCCCTCCCCCCTCCTCCCTCTCTGCAGATGACTTCGTCAACCATTTTGAAAAGAAGGTTGACGACATCCGATCCTCGTTTGCTAAGTCAAATGACACCGCTGGTTCTGCTCACACTGCCCTACCCTGTGCTCTGACCTCTTTCTCCCCTCTCTCTCCAGATGAAATCTCGCGTCTTGTGACGGCCGGCCGCCCAACAACCTGCCCGCTTGACCCTATCCTCCTCTCTTCTCCAGACCATTTCCGGAGACCTTCTCCCTTACCTCACCTCGCTCATCAACTCATCCCTGACCGCTGGCTACGTCCCTTCCGTCCTCAAGAGAGCGAGAGTTGCACCCCTTCTGAAAAAACCTACACTCGATCCCTCCGATGTCAACAACTACAGACCAGTATCCCTTCTCTCTTTTCTCTCCAAAACTCTTGAACGTGCCGTCCTTGGCCAGCTCTACCGCTATCTCTCTCAGAATGACCTTCTTGATCCAAATCAGTCAGGTTTCAAGACTAGTCATTCAACTGAGACTGCTCTTCTCTGCATCACGGAGGCGCTCCGCACTGCTAAAGCTAACTCTCTCTCCTCTGCTCTCATCCTTCTAGACCTATCGGCTGCCTTCGATACTGTGAACCATCAGATCCTCCTCTCCACCCTCTCCGAGTTGGGCATCTCCGGCGCGGCCCACGCTTGGATTGCGTCCTACCTGACAGGTCGCTCCTACCAGGTGGCGTGGCGAGAATCTGTCTCCTCACCACGCGCTCTCACCACTGGTGTCCCCCAGGGCTCTGTTCTAGGCCCTCTCCTATTCTCGCTATACACCAAGTCACTTGGCTCTGTCATAACCTCACATGGTCTCTCCTATCGTTGCTATGCAGACGACACACAATTAATCTTCTCCTTTCCCCTTCTGATGACCAGGTGGCGAATCACATCTCTGCATGTCTGGCAGACATATCAGTGTGGATGACGGATCACCACCTCAAGCTGAACCTCGGCAAGACGGAGCTGCTCTTCCTCCCGGGAAGGACTGCCCGTTCCATGATCTCGCCATCACGGTTGACAACTCCATTGTGTCCTCCTCCCAGAGCGCTAAGAACCTTGGCGTGATCCTGGACAACACCCTGTCGTTCTCAACTAACATCAAGGCGGTGGCCCTTTCCTGTAGGTTCATGCTCTACAACATCCGCAGAGTACGACCCTGCCTCACACAGGAAGCGGCGCAGGTCCTAATCCAGGCACTTGTCATCTCCCGTCTGGATTACTGCAACTCGCTGTTGGCTGGGCTCCCTGCCTGTGCCATTAAACCCCTACAACTCATCCAGAACGCCGCAGCCCGTCTGGTGTTCAACCTTCCCAAGTTCTCTCACGTCACCCCGCTCCTCCGCTCTCCACTGGCTTCCAGTTGAAGCTCGCATCCGCTACAAGACCATGGTGCTTGCCTACGGAGCTGTGAGGGGAACGGCACCTCAGTACCTCCAGGCTCTGATCAGGCCCTACACCCAAACAAGGGCACTGCGTTCATCCACCTCTGGCCTGCTCGCCTCCCTACCACTGAGGAAGTACAGTTCCCGCTCAGCCCAGTCAAAACTGTTCGCTGCTCTGGCCCCCAATGGTGGAACAAACTCCCTCACGACGCCAGGACAGCGGAGTCAATCACCACCTTCCGGAGACACCTGAAACCCCACCTCTTTAAGGAATACCTAGGATAGGATAAGTAATCCTTCTCACCCCCTAAAAGATTTAGATGCACTATTGTAAAGTGGCTGTTCCACTGGATGTCATAAGGTGAATGCACCAATTTGTAAGTCGCTCTGGATAAGAGCGTCTGCTAAATGACTTAAATGTAAATGTAAATGTAAGACTACATGTGAAAACACCCTTAACCTCCAAGACTACATGTCAAAACACCCTTAACCTCCAAGACTACATGTGAAAACACCCTTAACCTCCAAGACTACAAAACACCCATGTCAAAACACCCTTAACCTCTAAGAGTACCTGTGAAAACACCCTTAACCTCTAAGACTACATGTGAAAACACCCTTAACCTCCAAGACTACATGTCAAAACACCCTTAACGTCCAAGACTACATGTCAAAACACCCCTTAACCTCTAAGACTCCATATGAAAACACCTTTAACCTCCAAGACTCCATGTGAAAACACCCTTAACCTCTAAGACTCCATATGAAAACACCTTTAACCTCCAAGACTACATGTGAAAACACCCTTAACCTCTAAGACTACATGTGAAACTGAGACAAATAATTGGTTCATGAACGTTCTTCAAACAGACCAGTAACAGTGACCATGATGTCCCATACTGATAAAGCCTCTAAATGTTCCCATTGACACTACAGTGCCTTGCAAAAGTATTCATCCCCCTTGGCATTTTTTCCTATTTTGTTGCATTACAACCTGTAATTTAAATGGATTTTTATTGCAATGTCATGTAAGGGACATACCCAAAATAGTCAAACTTGATGAAGTGAAATGAAACAATAAATAAAAACAGAAAAGTGGTGTGTACGTATGTATTCACCCTCTTCACTATGAAGCCCCTAAGTAACATCTGGTGCAACCAATTACCTTCAGAAGTCACATAATTAGTTAAATAAAGTCCACCTGTGTGCAATCTAATTGTCACATGATCTGTCACATGATCTCAGTATATATACACCTGTTCTGAAAGGCCCCAGAGTCTGCACCACCTCTAAATAAGGGGCACCACCAAGCAACCACCACCACCACCACCACCACCACCACCACCACCACCACGAAGAAGACCAAGGAGCTCTCCAAACAGGTCAGGGACAAAGTTGTGGAGAAGTACAGATCAGGGTTGGGTTATAAAAAAAAATCTAAAACTTTGAACATCCCACGGAGCACCATTAAAAACATTAAAACATGTAAAGAATATGGCACCACAACAAACCTGCCAAGAGAGGGCCACCCACCAAAACTCACAGACCAGGCAAGGAGGGCATTAATCAGAGAGGCAACAAAGAGACCAAAGATAACCCTGAAGGAGCTGCAAAGCTCCACAACGGAGATTGGAGTATCTGTCCATGGGACCACTTTAAGCCGTACACTCCACAGAGCTGGGCTTTATGGAAAATTGGCCAGAAAAAAGTTGATTGCTTAAAGAAAAAAATGACCAAACACATTTGGTGTTCGCCAAAAGGCATGTGGAAGACTCAGATGTGGTACTCTGGTCAGATGAGACTAATATTGAGCTTTTTGGCCATCAAGGAAAACGCTATGTCTGGCGCAAACCCAACACCTCTCATTCCCCTGAGAACACCATCCCCAGTGAAGCATGGTGGTGGCAGCATCATGCTGTGGTGATGCTTTTCATCGGCAGGGAAACTGGTCAGAATTGAAGGAATGATGGATGGAGCTAAATACAGGGAAATTCTTGAGGGAAACCTGGTTCAGTCTCCCAGAGATTTGAGACTGGGGTGGAGGTTCACCTTCCAGCAGGACAATGACCCTGAGCATACTGCTAATACAACAATTGAGTGGTTTAAGGGGAAACATTTAAATGCCTTGGAATGGCCTAGTCAAAGCCCAGACCTCAATCCAATTGAGGATCTGTGGTTTGACTTAAAGATTGCTGTACACCAGCGGAACCCATCCAACTTGAAGGAGCTGGAGCAGTTGTCCCTTGAAGAATGTGCAAAAATCCCAGTGGCTAGATGGGCCAAGCTTATAGAGACATACCCCAAGGGACTTGCAGCTGCAATTTCTGCAAAAGGGGGGTAAATAGTTAGGGATGTTCAAGCGTTCTGTTTTCTTCTCTTATTTCTTGTTTGTTTCACATAAATATTTAGCATCTTCAAAGTGGGAGGCATGTTGTGTAAATCACATGATACAAACCCACCAAAAAAAAAAGCTATTATAATTCCAGGTTGTAAGGCAACAAAATAGGAAAGATGCCAAAGGGGTTGAATACTTTCACAAGGCACACAAACATCCACAACACAGACCCACACCTCCATCACTCTCCGCCAAAGGGCCTCAAACTGCACCATTTTTGTTTTTCTGGCACTTTCAATATTTACATTATGAAGCATTTGACCTTTCCGTTGTGTCTAATGGAGGATTTTGTTGATTTCCAGTTAAGTATATTTTTTTCCCCTCAAGATGATTGATGAGAAGAGAATCAACCAACCCACTGGGTATCTCACTGCACCCTCATGTGCCACGTCTTGAAATATGCAGACAGACGGATTAAAAGTTGACATTGTGATACTTCTGACAGCCAACGTTCTAACTCCGCCCATGACTTTATGACATCATTAACGCCAAAGACATGACTCTGCCATTGTGCTGTAGTAGAATGTGTGTATTTTGTCTCTTGCGGAATACATTCTATACATGACTTTATACTGGATTAAGTGTACATTTTAATGAACTGTTATTTCATTATGCTCCAACTTTCCCTCCATCTTGAACCAATATCAGTTTTTTTAGTCTGGTTCCAATAGTTTATATATTTTTTTTGTCTAAGAGATTGTCAGTTGGATAGGCTCTCTGCAAGGTTTTATATATCTTACCTGTCATATGAACATCATTTTATGACTCAAATAGGATTCCTTCAAGATTTCAGATTGACATTTTTTGACATGAAACTTTTAAGTATCTGAAAATATCTACATTGGTCAGTCCAAAATGGCTTTTTAAATCGGTCATGGAAATAAATGTGAATTCTGGAAATGCTATCCTAAGGATTGTTCCATAAAGGCTTGTAATTTTAGGGAGTGTTTTTGTAGAGTACTTCAATGTTCTTCCATAGTGTTATAGTGTTATTTACTATTAAGTTGTCCATCCTTAAGAGTCTAGATATAAACAGTTAAATTATATATTTGATGAAACATCGAATTTGGCCTTACTGCTATTAGCCCATAGAAACACATTGAATAACAGATGCATACATGGAGAAACATAAAAATAAATCAACGTTTTTTTTTTAAAGTGTCTGGCCAATATCTGGGAGACATAAGATCAGGAAATTTAGATTAAAAAAAATAAATGCATATTTAACCCCTTTATTGGCACTAAACTACTTCCATTTTTCTGAACTGGTACCGGGCTACATTGACAAGTCCTGTGAGCGTCTCTAGAGCAGAACACTGACACGTACTTGCTCGTGAGTCTCACACCTTTCCAAAGAGGGGTGATAGTGTGTTGGCCAAACCTGTCGGACGCTACCACACCAATTAATCGGGATGTCTCCTGGTCTGACAAACACCGCTGGAACTCTGCCACCATCAGCGGTTGAGACGAAGTCCATGTAAAAATAAAAAAAAAAAAACTTTTTTGAAGACTGATGGGGATTTGACATTGACTCTATGGGGGGGGGTGTTAACGTTCTCATATCTTTAGAAAATAGACACGTAAAGTTTCCGGGGATGAGCATGATCCTCTATTACATTTTACATATAGCATGTACTCGTTGTTCCTCTTTAGTGCATTTTAGGTGTCGCTAGTAAAAGCCTTGGAATCGCATCAACCCACCACCAAGTATGGAAAGTTAAAACCACCCTCAGATTTAGGAAGATGTACAATTGTTTATGCTATGAGTTTAGTTGCCCACAAGTCTTGTGACCGTATACTTATTTAAAATACTACATACCAATTACAAGAATAAATACAAAAACAAACTTTGGGAGCCATGACTGAGGTTATTTTTAAATCGATTTGGGAATATTATTCAATTAGATCGGCTTTCTTTAAGTAATGAGATACAGTACTTTATATTTGCTGCTTGCTTTCATTTTAAGTATTTGATTGGTCCACTTTAAGGATTGCTGTTGATCGGTTATTTTTACCTATTGCCATTTCAGAGTTTTTTTTCCCCCACATGGGTTGAGCAGACATCTAAACAAAACACCAAAACAAAAGCAAAGTGCTTCTTTGTACTTGTATTTTCCTTGAATTAACTCAGATTATAATTCCCCTAATGTACACCTTAAAAGCATCCCAATTTATAAAAATCAGGGGACATCTTCTCTGTATGTCTACTGTACATTTGTAATGTTAAATGTAAACTTTGACATATTTAATCAGTCTTGATGATGCGCTCTGTTCGTTCTCCATATTCTGTCGCTCAGTGTAAATAAGCATGATACAGAAGAGCCAATAAAGAATCTTAAAACCAATAAATTGATTATTTTTTTAAAACGGTCAATCCTTAAAATAGCTTTTCTAGGTAGTCTCCAGGTGTACATCATGTTCAGAGATCATTTTATTACATTTGTCAATCTTATCAAATGTTTTAAGTTACCTGCTAGAATAAGAGTTTGCCTGGATTTGATCTAATATATTGTTGAATAAAAGCCCAAATAATAATAATCAATTTTATTAATTCATAAAGATATTTAGACATTACATATTTAAAAATTTAAAACAGCCACAACACACACCCCACAATCAGCCAACAGAGGGTCTATCAATACTACAAAACCTGTATCTGTGTGTTCGACAGGACACTTCATCCTCGGCAGACTTCACCATCTCCTCCTCCTGAGTATCACGGTCCATGTCAAAGTCATACAGAACAGTATTATCAAAGTCAAAGCGAACAGCAACACTACGGTTCAAGTTGCCCGTGTAGGGAATAGTATCACAGTGATCTGCTGGGCCAAGTCTCCAATGCATCGCCTTCTTGGTTGAGATCTGAAAAACAACCGTGTTTAGAGTTCCTGTGCCGTAGTGTAGTGTCCCGCAACTTTAACAGAAACGCATCCTTCATATTAGATTACGTCAAATGGAAAAGGACATGCCTCATCGTCGGAGTACTCCTCGTGTGATATTGATCTCGACAGGGAATCATGGGTGATGAATTCCACCGCCAGCTAGAAAACAAAGACAATACATTAGACTGGAGTCCTGAGTTATGTGGTAGTACCATGTGACAACCACCAAGTCAAGTAACCAGTATATTAGATAAATCAGATAAATGAGTGCAAATGTTTGCAACAAACTGATTGGGGTGGGGTCATTTTGTTTTAGTGTATAGTTTGTCCTAAATGTCTTTAGGTCTCTTCACAGGAAAGTACATGACACACAGAGTTAATACTTCCTGATCTACACCTGGACGGTCACATAACGCTAGCATGGCTAATACACCTGGACGGGTACATAACGCCAGCATGGCTAATACACCTGGACGGGTACATAACGCTAGCATGGCTAATACACCTGGACGGGTACATAACGCCAGCATGGCTAATACACCTGGACGGGTACATAACGCTAGCATGGCTAATACACCTGGAAGGCTACATAACGCTCGCATGGCTAATACACCTGGACGGGTACATAACGCCAGCATGGCTTCAAGAAACTTCTAGGTTCAATAGAAGAGTGATTTGACCAGAGACCAGTATTACAGTAAACCCATGATGCTCAGACAGTAAAATCAATGTTTATTAATAACTTAAATATCCTATATCACAATAATTATGGTTAAAAGTAGTTTTAATTTGCCCCAGATACCGAATCAAACATTTTCAAAACAGTGCGCGCTTTGTTAGTTTATTGTAAATAGTCAACTACTGAATCTGTCTACGATTTTTTATGACAATTTCCTATGAAAGATTGTTATTAAGGAGTTGACTGCAGTATGACCAGGAGGTCATCTAAAATAAATAGTTTACCGTCGTGCAATAATGTTAAAGCCATTTATTATTTCGTATTAAGTATTAAAATGAACCAAAACCACCCCAATCATGCAACACAGGGTCTGTCCGTGTTAGACAGGCCACACCATTGTCTGCAGACTTCACCAGTATCTCCTCCTGGGTATCACAGGCCATCTCAAAGTCATACAGGACAGTATCGTCGTGGTTCTCTGGGCCAAGTCTCCAGTGCATCTCTTTCTTGGTTGAGATCTGAAAATAAAACCGTGGCGAGACGGTCGATGGATATAGTCCCGATGTGATGACACCAACCCCCTCTGCCGGGATAGCCTCACCACACATTTTATTATTATTTTTACTAGCAAAGACAAAAAGAACAAAAAAAATAATCCCTCACGAAAGTCAAATACAATTATATTGGAATCTACTCTGCTGGTTGTCCGTACTGTTGTTTCTCATTTAGTGAGAAATTATCCACAGGGAAGCTAAACTTCAAAAACGCAGGTCCATGCGCCCATCACAATCTGATCGCGCGTCACCCAAGTACGACGTTTCTGGTTTTCCAGAAATTCAACGGCAGCCGAGACACTAACGTCTGGGGAAACACCTTCCTGTGTATAGTTCAAATAAAGACCAAACACACAACCGGTAGAGGAAGTCACTGTCATTTAATAAAACCTTCTGGCTTGTAAGGAAACATCAAACATTTTGGCAGTGCTTTAAATTCAGACTAGATCCCAGAAAGATGGTCTCAGTCTGATTTATTAGGCTACTGTGTACGAGAGCGGGCATACTGCCTTCATACATTGACCACTGGTGTCCCCACCAGTTGAATTTAACATTCTCCCTTGACTTAAGAGTACAGCAAATGAAAGATACCTCGTCATCGGAGTACTCCTCATGCGATGTTGAACTTAACAGGTACTCATGCTTGTTGCATCCTACCGTCACCTAGAAAACAGACGGCAAAAAGGACTTCAGTTCCACAGAATGTTTAATTGTATGTGACATTTAAAAATCAGGTCATTGAAAAAGAGCTTCAGAGAAAAGGGCTTACTGTTCATGCGGAAGCGCATGGCATGAAATCGTGGAGGACAAATAGCAGTTATTCAACTTGGTGAGAATGGAAAGCAGATCTCCCAAACAGAACAGTGAACTCATTAGAAATTACATCTGCAGGCCCAACACGGCTGGACATTTCAAATCCCACGTGATTAGTGACAGGCAACTTCTGTGTGCCGAACATGAGCCCCACACACACACACTATATATAGTTGTTTGCGTGACCAAACCCTAGTTTGATTTGTCCTAAAACAGTTGGTTGTTGGTTGAAATGGTTGTTTTGATTTGAAAGAATCCTCATTATCTCACAGCATTAAACATATCGGTCTGAAACTTACCATAGCAACAACTTCCATTTACCGCTACAAGGTATGTTGACGTGATGTCTTCCCTGAATAATTTTTTTCTGGAAAAAGGTTGATTGATATTCTAGCAGTCTACCTTGTGCACATTATGGAGTTTTTAATGGGACTTGATCAAATGGACCAAATGATCTACACCTGGCTGACCTCACGTAGCCTCAACCAATCAGTAGAACCCTGGGCCCAATTCCAATTCCTCCTCTTCTGCCCTAAATCACAGATGATCCATTATATTTGACCAGATAATGTAGTGGCCGCTCTGACAATGAAAATACACGTCTTCAAAATGGAAGGCAGTTGGAAGGAGGCAAGATCAGGTGGGACTATTCTAGCCAATGAGAGGGCAGATACGTGTTTGAACAACAGGCACAACTCTGATATAGTGTTTTTTTTGCAGGAAAGTCACGTGTTCTACTTATTTCAGTTCACTTGTAACAACTTATGAAACTTCTATTGGATCAAATAAAACCTCAAGAATCAAATGAGCCATTCATTTTTTGTTGTTGACCAAATTCAACGCTCTCATTGAACTCCATACAAAAACTGCTGGAGAAGACAGATTTTGGGCACAGTTATCTCTCTGGCTTTGCCTCTTTCTCTCTGATGTGGTGCACTCTGGGAAGTGTGATGATTGAAAATAGGCTTGGCCTATCATGAGGGTGTCTGTCTATGTTTAAAGCAACATTTTGCAACATATGGTGTGACAAGCGGAAAGACTGTGGCTGGCCTTGGGTGTAGACAGCTATCATGAATTGTTGGGGGCACATACAGAACATAGGGTAGGGAACAAATGGTCTTTTGTTAGATAACAGGAGCCAGGTGTGCGATAACTGTATATTCTACACATGGGCTTCTCTGTGCCTGCTCGGAAGCAGGAACTACTTCTGTCAGAGTATATTATAATAACTCTGTCAGGAATAAGTCAGTTCTCTGTTTGCCCTGCGAGGTGTGACAGAGAGCCCCTATATACGAAAATTGCATTTACCACTTATTGCTTAGCTAATAAAAAGTACATAGTATACAATTTGGTGACTCAGTGTCATACTTATCCTGGTACCAGATTCGATTGATTTAACAGAAGAAGGAAGAGAATTCTGCCTGTTCAAGACACTGGTCTACTGTGTATAGCAAACATTAGGAGCACCTTCCTAATATTGAGTTGCACACTCAGCAATCTGGTCAAATCAAAGTTTATTTGTCACGTGCGCTGAATACAACGGGCGTAGTAGACCTTATAGTGAAATGCTTACTTACAGGCTCTAACCAACAGTGCAAAAAAGGTGTTTGGTGAACAATAGGTAGGTAAAGAAATAAAATCAACTGTAAAAAGAAAGGCTATATACAGTAGAGAGGCTATAAAAGTAGTGAGGCTACATACAGACACAGGTTAGTCAGGCTGATTGAGGTAGTATGTACATGTAGATATGGTCTATTGGGCAAGTGGCTATCCCCCTGGCATTATATAGCTGTACACATATTGTATATAGCCCATACATTCAATTGATTGAATGGCAAATGCAAAGGCTTCAAAACAAGGTTTTGTGTACACCAAATATCAAAGAAGTAAATCAAAATACTATATTCAGCGCTTAAATACCCTGGGGTGTATTCATTTAACGGGAACCCATTTAAGAAACAAACAATCAAACCGAGAAAACTGAATGAAACGGGGCGGGACCTACCTGATTTTTATCCAATAGAAACTCTCGTTTTTGCATTTTTTTTCCCATTCGGAGTTAAATGGTTTTTGCAACAGAATCAGTGTAATGATTAGTCCCCTTGTGTTACATTATGAAGAAGAAAAAAAACAACGAGGAGAGAAAACTCTCAATCTGAAAGGGAAAACAAAAGCAGAGCATGATGGGAACATTCAGACAGACAATACCGTATATCAATGTTCCATACAGCACCATGTTTCTGGAAAACATGAACATAGAAAAAAACTAAATAACCAGGGTAGAATCTGGACAGTCGTTTCAAAACATCCGCTAATAATGCTGATCTATCGAATACATAAATGTAAGAGTCGTCAGCTTTTCAAAAAATCGCCCCAAAATAAGAGATGAATGACAAGAAGCTTTGTGGTAAGATTGAGCTACCCAACAACCAGCACTTTCAGGGGGATACAGTTTGGCAAGTCTTTCTGTGCAAAAAAAAGAAGAAATGATAAAAGTATTAACCCCAACAGCCCACAACCCCTAGCCTGGTCCCCCCACCAACAGCCCACAAACCCTAGCCTGGTCCCCCACCAACAGCCCCCAATCCCTAGCCTGGTCCCCCACCAACAGCCCCCAACCCCTAGCCTGGTCCCCCCACCAACAGGCCCCAACTCCTAGCCTGGTCCCCCCACCAACAGCCCCCAACCCCAAGCCTGGTCCCCCACCAACAGCCCACAACCCCTAGCCTGGTCCCCTCACCAACAGGCCCCAACCCCCTAGCCTGGTCCCCCACCAACAGCCCCCAACCCCTAGCCTGGTCCCCACCAACAGCCCCCAACCCCTAGCCTGGTCCCTCACCAACAGCCCCCAACCCCTAGCCTGGTCCCTCACCAACAGCCCACAACCCCTAGCCTGGTCCCCTCACCAACAGGCCCCAACCCCTAGCCTGGTCCCCTCACCAACAGCCCCCAACCCCTAGCCTGGTCCCCACCAACAGCCCACAACCCCTAGCCTGGTCCCCCTCACCAACAGGCCCCAACCCCTAGCCTGGTCCCCCCACCAACAGCCCCCAACCCCTAGCCTGGTCCCCCACCAACAGGCCCCAACCCCTAGCCTGGTCCCCTCACCAACAGCCCCCAACCCCAAGCCTGGTCCCCTCACCAACAGCCCACAACCCCTAGCCTGGTCCCCCCACCAACAGCCCCCAACCCCTAGCCTGGTCCCCTCACCAACAGGCCCCAACCCCTAGCCTGGTCCCCCACCAACAGCCCCCAACCCCTAGCCTGGTCCCCCACCAACAGCCCCCAACCCCTAGCCTGGTCCCCCACCAACAGCCCCCAACCCCTAGCCTGGTCCCCCACCACAGGCCCCAACCCTAGCCTGGTCCCCCACCAACAGGCCCCAACCCCTAGCCTGGTCCCCTCACCAACAGCCCCCAACCCCTAGCCTGGTCCCCCACCAACAGGCCCCAACCCCTAGCCTGGTCCCCCACCAA
Organism: Oncorhynchus keta; assembly: GCF_023373465.1. Taxonomy (NCBI): domain Eukaryota; kingdom Metazoa; phylum Chordata; class Actinopteri; order Salmoniformes; family Salmonidae; genus Oncorhynchus; species Oncorhynchus keta. The sequence continues at coordinate 95,619,695 of NC_068421.1, read as the reverse complement.
CAGGCCCCCCCTAGCCTGGTCCCCCCACCAACAGCCCCCAACCCCTAGCCTGGTCCACTCACCAACAGCCCACAACCCCTAGCCTGGTCCCCCTCACCAACAGGCCCCAACCCCTAGCCTGGTCCCCCACCAACAGCCCCCAACCCCTAGCCTGGTCCCCCCACCAACAGCCCCCAACCCCTAGCCTGGTCCCCCCACCAACAGGCCCCAACCCCTAGCCTGGTCCCCCCACCAACAGGCCCCAACCCCTAGCCTGGTCCCCTCACCAACAGCCCCCAACCCCTAGCCTGGTCCCTCACCAACAGCCCACAACCCCTAGCCTGGTCCCTCATCAACAGGCCCCAACCACTAGCCTGGTCCCCCACCAACAGCCCCCAACCCCTAGCCTGGTCCCCCCCAACAGCCCCAACCCCAGCCTGGTCCCCCACCAACAACAACCCCTAGCCTGGTCCCCTCACCAACAGGCCCCAACCCCTAGCCTGGTCCCCCACCAACAGCCCCAACCCCTATCCTGGTCCCCACCAACAGCCCCCAACCCCTAGCCTGGTCCCCCCCACCAACAGCCTGGTCCCTCACCAACCCACAACCCCTAGCCTGGTCCCCTCACCAACAGGCCCCAACCCCTAGCCTGGTCCCCACCAACAGCCCCCAACCCCTAGCCTGGTCCCCCACCAACAGCCCCAACCCCTAGCCTGGTCCCCCACCAACAGCCCCAACCCCTAGCCTGGTCCCCCACCAACAGGCCCCAACCCCTAGCCTGGTCCCCCACCAACAGCCCCCCCCTAGCCTGGTCACCAACAGCCCCAACCCCAGCCTGGTCCCCCACCAACAGCCCCCAACCCTAGCCTGGTCCCCTCACCAACAGGCCCCAACCCTAGCCTGGTCCCCCACCAACAGGCCCCAACCCCTAGCCTGGTCCCCTCACCAACAGCCCCCCCCCTAGCCTGGTCCCTCACCAACAGCCCCCAACCCCTAGCCTGGTCCCCCACCAACAGCCCCAACCCCTAGCCTGGTCCCCCACCAACAGGCCCCAACCCCTAGCCTGGTCCCTCACCAACAGCCCCCAACCCCTAGCCTGGTCCCCCACCAACAGCCCACAACCCCTAGCCTGGTCCCCCTCACCAACAGGCCCCAACCCCTAGCCTGGTCCCCCACCAACAGCCCCCAACCCCTAGCCTGGTCCCCCACCAACAGGCCCCAACCCCAGCCTGGTCCCCTCACCAACAGCCCCCAACCCCAAGCCTGGTCCACTCACCAACAGCCCACAACCCCTAGCCTGGTCCCCCCACCAACAGCCCCCAACCCCTAGCCTGGTCCCCTCACCAACAGGCCCCACCCCCTAGCCTGGTCCCCTCACCAACAGCCCCCAACCCCTAGCCTGGTCCCCCCACCAACAGCCCCCAACCCCTAGCCTGGTCCCCCCACCAACAGCCCCCAACCCCTAGCCTGGTCCCCCACCAACAGGCCCCAACCCCTAGCCTGGTCCCCCCCACCAACAGGCCCCAACCCCTAGCCTGGTCCCCACCAACAGCCCCCAGCCTGGTCCCCACCAACAGGCCCCAGCCTAGCCTGGTCCCCCACCAACAGGCCCCAACCCTAGCCTGGTCCCTCACCAACAGCCCCCAACCCCTAGCCTGGTCCACTCACCAACAGCCCACAACCCCTAGCCTGGTCCCCCTCACCAACAGGCCCCAACCCCTAGCCTGGTCCCCCCCACCAACAGCCCCCAACCCCTAGCCTGGTCCCCCACCAACAGCCCCCAACCCCTAGCCTGGTCCCCCACCAACAGGCCCCAACCCTAGCCTGGTCCCCCACCAACAGGCCCCAACCCTAGCCTGGTCCCCACCAACAGCCCCCAACCCCTAGCCTGGTCCACTCACCAACAGCCCACAACCCCTAGCCTGGTCCCCTCACCAACAGCCCCCAACCCCTAGCCTGGTCCCCCACCAACAGCCCCCAACCCCTAGCCTGGTCCCCCACCAACAGCCCCCAACCCCTAGCCTGGTCCCTCACCAACAGCCCCCAACCCCTAGCCTGGTCCCCCTCACCAACAGGCCCCAACCCCTAGCCTGGTCCCCCACCAACAGCCCCCAACCCCTAGCCTGGTCCCCCACCAACAGCCCCAACCCCTAGCCTGGTCCCCACCAACAGCCCCAACCCCTAGCCTGGTCCCCTCACCAACAGGCCACAACCCCTAGCCTGGTCCCCTCACCAACAGGCCCCAACCCCTAGCCTGGTCCCCCACCAACAGCCCCCAACCCCTAGCCTGGTCCCCCACCAACAGCCCCAACCCCTAGCCTGGTCCCCACCAACAGGCCACAACCCCTAGCCTGGTCCCCCACCAACAGGCCCCAACCCCTAGCCTGGTCCCCCACCAACAGCCCCCAACCCCTAGCCTGGTCCCCACCAACAGGCCACAACCCTAGCCTGGTCCCCTCACCAACAGGCCCCAACCCCTAGCCTGGTCCCCCCACCAACAGGCCCCAACCCTAGCCTGGTCCCCCACCAACAGCCCACAACCCCTAGCCTGGTCCCCACCAACAGCCCCAACCCCTAGCCTGGTCCCCGACCAACAGCCCACAACCCCTAGCCTGGTCCACCAACAGCCCCAACCCCTAGCCTGGTCCACTCACCAACAGGCCACAACCCCTAGCCTGGTCCCCTCACCAACAGGCCCCAACCCCTAGCCTGGTCCCCCTCACCAACAGGCCCCAACCCTAGCCTGGTCCCCCCACCAACAGCCCCCAACCCTAGCCTGGTCCCCTCACCAACAGGCCACAACCCCTAGCCTGGTCCCCCACCAACAGGCCCCAACCCCTAGCCTGGTCCCCCCCACCAACAGCCCCCAACCCCTAGCCTGGTCCCCCACCAACAGCCCCCAACCCCTAGCCTGGTCCCCACCAACAGCCCCAACCCCTAGCCTGGTCCCTCACCAACAGGCCACAACCCCTAGCCTGGTCCCTCACCAACAGCCCCAACCCCTAGCCTGGTCCCCCCACCAACAGCCCCCAACCCCTAGCCTGGTCCCCCCACCAACAGCCCCAACCCCTAGCCTGGTCCCCTCACCAACAGGCCACAACCCCTAGCCTGGTCCCCCTCACCAACAGGCCCCAACCCCTAGCCTGGTCCCCCACCAACAGCCCCAACCCTAGCCTGGTCCCCCAACAGGCCAACAGGCCCCAACCCCTAGCCTGGTCCCCCCACCCAGGCCCCAACCCCTAGCCTGGTCCCCCACCAACAGCCCACAACCCCTAGCCTGGTCCCCCACCAACAGCCCCAACCCCTAGCCTGGTCCCTCACCAACAGGCCACAACCCCTAGCCTGGTCCCTCACCAACAGGCCCCAACCCCTAGCCTGGTCCCCCACCAACAGCCCCCAACCCCTAGCCTGGTCCCCACCAACAGGCCACAACCCCTAGCCTGGTCCCCTCACCAACAGGCCCCAACCCCTAGCCTGGTCCCCCACCAACAGCCCCCAACCCCTAGCCTGGTCCCCCACCAACAGCCCCAACCCCTAGCCTGGTCCCCCACCAACAGCCCACAACCCCTAGCCTGGTCCCCCACCAACAGCCCCAACCCCTAGCCTGGTCCCCACCAACAGGCCACAACCCCTAGCCTGGTCCCCTCACCAACAGGCCCCAACCCCTAGCCTGGTCCCCCTCACCAACAGGCCCCAACCCTAGCCTGGTCCCCCACCAACAGCCCCCAACCCCTAGCCTGGTCCCCTCACCAACAGGCCACAACCCCTAGCCTGGTCCCCTCACCAACAGGCCCCAACCCCTAGCCTGGTCCCCCACCCAGCCCCCAACCCAGCCTGGTCCCCACCAACAGCCCCCAACCCCTAGCCTGGTCCCCCACCAACAGCCCCAACCCTAGCCTGGTCCCTCACCAACAGGCCACAACCCCTAGCCTGGTCCCCCTCACCAACAGCCCCCAACCCCTAGCCTGGTCCCCCACCAACAGCCCCCAACCCCTAGCCTGGTCCCCCACCAACAGCCCCCCCTAGCCTGGTCCCTCACCAACAGGCCACAACCCCTAGCCTGGTCCCCCCACCAACAGGCCCCAACCCCTAGCCTGGTCCCCACCAACAGCCCCCAACCCCTAGCCTGGTCCCCTCACCAACAGGCCACAACCCCTAGCCTGGTCCCTCACCAACAGGCCCCAACCCCTAGCCTGGTCCCCCACCAACAGGCCCCAACCCCTAGCCTGGTCCCCCCACCAACAGCCCACAACCCCTAGCCTGGTCCCCACCAACAGCCCCAACCCCTAGCCTGGTCCCTCACCCAGGCCACAACCCTAGCCTGGTCCCCCCCAACAGGCCCCAACCCTAGCCTGGTCCCCCACCAACAGCCCCAACCCCTAGCCTGGTCCCTCACCAACAGGCCACAACCCCTAGCCTGGTCCCCTCACCAACAGGCCCCAACCCCTAGCCTGGTCCCCACCAACAGCCCCCAACCCCTAGCCTGGTCCCCACCAACAGCCCCCAAAGCCTGGTCCCCCCACCAACAGCCCCAACCCCTAGCCTGGTCCCCTCACCAACAGGCCACAACCCCTAGCCTGGTCCCTCACCAACAGGCCCCAACCCCTAGCCTGGTCCCCCACCAACAGCCCCCAACCCCTAGCCTGGTCCCCCACCAACAGCCCCAACCCCTAGCCTGGTCCCCTCACCAACAGGCCACAACCCCTAGCCTGGTCCCCAACAGGCCCCAACCCCTAGCCTGGTCCCCACCAACAGCCCCCAACCCCTAGCCTGGTCCCCCACCAACAGCCCACAACCCCTAGCCTGGTCCCCCACCAACAGCCCCCAACCCTAGCCTGGTCCCCCACCAACAGCCCCCAACCCCTAGCCTGGTCCCCCACCAACAGCCCCAACCCCTAGCCTGGTCCCCACCAACAGCCCCCAACCCCTAGCCCCCCCCACCAACAGCCCCCAACCCCTAGCCTGGTCCCCACCAACAGCCCCCAACCCCTAGCCTGGTCCCCCCACCAACAGCCCCCAACCCCTAGCCTGGTCCCCACCAACAGCCCCCAACCCCTAGCCTGGTCCCCACCAACAGCCCCCAACCCCTAGCCTGGTCCCCCCACCAACAGCCCCCAACCCCTAGCCTGGTCCCCCCACCAACAGCCCCAACCCCTAGCCTGGTCCCCCCACCAACAGCCCCCAACCCCTAGCCTGGTCCCCCACCAACAGCCCCCAACCCCTAGCCTGGTCCCCTCACCAACAGCCCCCAACCCCTAGCCTGGTCCCCCTCACCAACAGCCCCCAACCCCTAGCCTGGTCCCCCCACCCAGGCCACCCCTAGCCTGGTCCCCCCCACCAACAGCCCCCAACCCCTAGCCTGGTCCCCCACCAACAGCCCCCAACCCCTAGCCTGGTCCCCCACCAACAGCCCACAACCCCTAGCCTGGTCCCCCACCAACAGGCCCCAACCCCTAGCCTGGTCCCCCACCAACAGCCCCCAACCCCTAGCCCCCCCACCAACAGCCCCCAACCCCTAGCCTGGTCCCCCACCAACAGCCCCCAACCCCTAGCCTGGTCCCCCCACCAACAGGCCCCAACCCCTAGCCTGGTCCCCCCCACCAACAGCCCCCAACCCCTAGCCTGGTCCCCCACCAACAGCCCCCAACCCCTAGCCTGGTCCCTCACCAACAGCCCCCAACCCCTAGCCTGGTCCCCCCACCAACAGCCCCCAACCCCTAGCCTGGTCCCCCCACCAACAGCCCCCAACCCCTAGCCTGGTCCCCTCACCAACAGCCCCCAACCCCTAGCCTGGTCCCCCCACCAACAGCCCCCAACCCCTAGCCTGGTCCCCCCACCAACAGCCCCCAACCCCTAGCCTGGTCCCCCACCAACAGCCCCAACCCCTAGCCTGGTCCCCCACCAACAGTCCCCAACCCCTAGCCTGGTCCCCCACCAACAGGCCCCAACCCTAGCCTGGTCCCCCACCAACAGCCTCCAACCCCTAGCCTGGTCCCCCCACCAACAGCCCCCAACCCCTAGCCTGGTCCCCCCACCAACAGGCCCCAACCCCTAGCCTGGTCCCCCACCAACAGCCCCCAACCCCTAGCCTGGTCCCCCACCAACAGCCCCCAACCCCTAGCCTGGTCCCCCACCAACAGCCCCCAACCCCTAGCCTGGTCCCCCACCAACAGCCTGGTCCCCCACCAAGCCCCCAACCCCCTAGCCTGGTCCCCCCACCAACAGCCCCCAACCCCTAGCCTGGTCCCCACCAACAGCCCCAACCCTAGCCTGGTCCCCCACCAACAGCCCCCAACCCCTAGCCTGGTCCCCCACCAACAGCCCCCAACCCCTAGCCTGGTCCCCCACCAACAGCCCCCAACCCCTAGCCTGGTCCCCCACCAACAGCCCCCAACCCCTAGCCTGGTCCCCCACCAACAGCCCCAACCCCTAGCCTGGTCCCCCCACCAACAGCCTCCATCCCCTAGCCTGGTCCCCCCACCAACAGCCTCCAACCCCTAGCCTGGTCCCCCCACCACAGCCCCCAACCCCTAGCCTGGTCCCCCCACCAACAGCCCCCAACCCCTAGCCTGGTCCCCCACCAACAGCCTCCAACCCTAGCCTGGTCCCCCACCAACAACCCCTAGCCTGGTCCCCCACCAACAGCCTCCAACCCCTAGCCTGGTCCCCCCACCAACAGCCTCCAACCCCTAGCCTGGTCCCCCACCAACAGCCTCCAACCCCTAGCCTGGTCCCCCCACCAGGCCACCCTAGCCTGGTCCCCAACCCCTACTCAACCTAGCCTGGTCCCCCCACCGAAAGGCCAACCAGCCTGGTCCCCCGAAAGGCAGCCTGGTCCCCCCACCAACAGCCCCAACCCCTAGCCTGGTCCCCCTCACCAACAGCCTCCAACCCCTAGCCTGGTCCCCCACCAACAGTCCCCAACCCCTAGCCTGGTCCCTCACCGAAAGGCCACAACGCTAGCCTGGTCCCCCACCGAAAGGCCACAACGCTAGCCTGGTCCCCCACCGAAAGGCCACAACCCCTAGCCTGGTCCCCCACCAACAGCCCCCAACCCCTAGCCTGGTCCCCCACCGAAGGCCACAACGCTAGCCTGGTCCCCCACCAACAGGCCACAACGCTAGCCTGGTCCCTCACCAACAGGCCCCAACCCCTAGCCTGGTCCCCCACCAACAGGCCACAACGCTAGCCTGGTCCCTCACCAACAGCCCCCAACCCCTAGCCTGGTCCCCCCACCAACAGCCCCCAACCCCTAGCCTGGTCCCCCCACCGAAAGGCCACAACGCTAGCCTGGTCCCCCACCAACAGGCCACAACGCTAGCCTGGTCCCTCACCAACAGGCCCCAACCCTAGCCTGGTCCCCCCACCAACAGCCCCCAACCCCTAGCCTGGTCCCCCTCACCAACAGCCCCAACCCCTAGCCTGGTCCCCCACCAACAGCCCCCAACCCCTAGCCTGGTCCCCCACCAACTCAACCCTAGCCTGGTCCCTCACCAACAGCCCCCAACCCCTAGCCTGGTCCCCCCACCAACAGCCCCCAACCCCTAGCCTGGTCCCCCACCAACAGCCCCCAACCCCTAGCCTGGTCCCCCCACCAACAGCCCCCAACCCCTAGCCTGGTCCTCACCAACAGCCCCAACCCCTAGCCTGGTCCCCCACCAACAGCCCCCAACCCCTAGCCTGGTCCCCCACCAACAGCCCCCAACCCCTAGCCTGGTCCCCCCACCAACAGCCCCCAACCCCTAGCCTGGTCCCCCACCAACAGCCCCCAACCCCTAGCCTGGTCCCCTCACCAACAGCCCCCAACCCCTAGCCTGGTCCCCCCACCAACAGCCCCAACCCCTAGCCTGGTCCCCCCCACCGGAAGGCCACAACCCTAGCCTGGTCCCCCCACCGGAAGGCCACAACCCTAGCCTGGTCCCCCCCACCAACAGGCCCCAACCCCTAGCCTGGTCCCCCTCACCAACAGGCCACAACGCTAGCCTGGTCCCCCACCAACAGCCCCCAACCCCTAGCCTGGTCCCCCCACCAACAGCCCCCAACCCCTAGCCTGGTCCCCCCACCAACAGCCCCCAACCCTTAGCCTGGTCCCCCCACCAACAGGCCCCAACCCCTAGCCTGGTCCCCCCACCAACAGCCCCCAACCCCTAGCCTGGTCCCCACCAACAGCCCACAACCCCTAGCCTGGTCCCCCACCAACAGGCCCCAACCCTAGCCTGGTCCCTCACCAACAGGCCCCAACCCCTAGCCTGGTCCCTCACCAACAGCCCCCAACCCCTAGCCTGGTCCCCCACCAACAGCCCACAACCCCTAGCCTGGTCCCCCACCAACAGCCCCAACCCCAAGCCTGGTCCCCCCACCAACAGCCCCCAACCCTAGCCTGGTCCCCCCACCAACAGCCCCCAACCCCTAGCCTGGTCCCCCCACCAACAGCCCCCAACCCCTAGCCTGGTCCCCTCACCAACAGCCCCCAACCCTAGCCTGGTCCCCCTCACCAACAGCCCCCAACCCCTAGCCTGGTCCCCCCCACCGAAAGGCCCCAACCCCTAGCCTGGTCCCCCTCACCAACAGCCCCCAACCCCTAGCCTGGTCCCCCACCGAAAGGCCCCAACCTAGCCTGGTCCCCCACCAACAGGCCCCAACCCCTAGCCTGGTCCCCCACCGAAAGGCCACAACGCTAGCCTGGTCCCCCCACCAACAGCCCCCAACCCCTAGCCTGGTCCCCACCGAAAGGCCACAATGCTAGCCTGGTCCCTCACCAACAGCCCCAAAGTTTGGTCCCCCACCAACAGGCCCCAACCCCTAGCCTGGTCCCTCACCAACAGGCCCCAACCCCTAGCCTGGTCCACTCACCAACAGCCCCCAACCCCTAGCCTGGTCCCCTCACCAACAGGCCCCAACCCCTAGCCTGGTCCCCTCACCAACAGGCCCCAACCCCTAGCCTGGTCCCCTCACCAACAGGCCCCAACCCCTAGCCTGGTCCCCCTCACCAACAGGCCCCAACCCCTAGCCTGGTCCCCTCACCAACAGGCCCCAACCCCTAGCCTGGTCCCCTCACCAACAGGCCCCAACCCCTAGCCTGGTCCCCCTCACCAACAGGCCCCAACCCCTAGCCTGGTCCCCCTCACCAACAGGCCCCAACCCCTAGCCTGGTCCCTCACCAACAGCCCCCAACCCCTAGCCTAGTCCCCCCCACCGAAGGCCACAACCCCTAGCCTGGTCCCCCACCAACAGTCCCCAACCCCTAGCCTGGTCCCCCACCGAAAAGCCACAACTAGCCTGGTCCCCACCGAAGGCCACAACGCTAGCCTGGTCCCCCACCGAAGGCCACAACGCTAGCCTGGTCCCCCTCACCAACAGCCCCCAACCCCTAGCCTGGTCCCCCACCGAAAGGCCACAACGCTAGCCTGGTCCCCCCACCCGAAAGGCCACAACGCTAGCCTGGTCCCCCACCGAAAGGCCACAACGCTAGCCTGGTCCCCCCACCGAAAGGCCTGGCGCTAGCCTGGTCCCCTCACCGAAAGGCCACAACGCTAGCCTGGTCCCCCAAGGCCACAACGCTAGCCTGGTCCCCCACCGAAAGGCCACAACGCTAGCCTGGTCCCCCACCGAAAGGCCACAACGCTAGCCTGGTCCCCTCACCGAAAGGCCACAACGCTAGCCTGGTCCCCCACCGAAAGGCCACAACGCTAGCCTGGTCCCCCACCGAAAGGCCACAACGCTAGCCTGGTCCCCCCACCGAAAGGCCACAACGCTAGCCTGGTCCCCCACCGAAGAGGCCCAACGCTAGCCTGGTCCCCCACCGAAAGGCCACAACGCTAGCCTGGTCCCCCCACCGAAAGGCCACAACGCTAGCCTGGTCCCCCACCGAAAGGCCACAACGCTAGCCTGGTCCCCCACCGAAAGGCCACAACGCTAGCCTGGTCCCCCCACCGAAAGGCCACAACGCTAGCCTGGTCCCCCACCGAAAGGCCACAACGCTAGCCTGGTCCCCCACCAACAGGCCACAACGCTAGCCTGGTCCCCACCAACAGGCCACAACGCTAGCCTGGTCCCCCACCGAAAGGCCACAACGCTAGCCTGGTCCCCCACCAACAGGCCACAACGCTAGCCTGGTCCCCCCACCGAAAGGCCACAACGCTAGCCTGGTCCCCCCACCGAAAGGCCACAACGCTAGCCTGGTCCCCCCACCGAAAGGCCACAACGCTAGCCTGGTCCCCCACCCAAAGGCCACAACGCTAGCCTGGTCCCCCCACCAACAGGCCACAACGCTAGCCTGGTCCCCCTCACCAACAGGCCACAACGCTAGCCTGGTCCCCCACCGAAAGGCCACAACGCTAGCCTGGTCCCCCCACCAACAGGCCCCAACCCCTAGCCTGGTCCCCTCACCGAAAGGCCACAACGCTAGCCTGGTCCCCCACCGAAAGGCCACAACCCCTAGCCTGGTCCCCTCACCAACAGCCCCCAACCCCTAGCCTGGTCCCCCACCGAAAGGCCACAACGCTAGCCTGGTCCCCCTCACCAACAGCCCCCAACCCCTAGCCTGGTCCCCCACCGAAAGGCCACAACGCTAGCCTGGTCCCCCTCACCAACAGCCCCCAACCCCTAGCCTGGTCCCCCCACCGAAAGGCCACAACGCTAGCCTGGTCCCCTCACCAACAGCCCCCAACCCCTAGCCTGGTCCCCCCACCGAAAGGACACAACGCTAGCCTGGTCCCCCTCACCAACAGCCCCCAACCCCTAGCCTGGTCCCCCTCACCAACAGCCCCCAACCCCTAGCCTGGTCCCCTCACCAACAGGCCCCAACCCCTAGCCTGGTCCCCCCCACCAACAGGCCCCAACCCCTAGCCTGGTCCCTCACCAACAGGCCCCAACCCCTAGCCTGGTCCCCTCACCAACAGCCCCCAACCCCTAGCCTGGTCCCCCCACCAACAGCCCCCAACCCCTAGCCTGGTCCCCTCACCAACAGCCCCCAACCCCTAGCCTGATCCCCCACCAACAGCCCCCAACCCCTAGCCTGGTCCCCCCACCAACAGCCCCCAACCCCTAGCCTGGTCCCCTCACCAACAGCCCCCAACCCCTAGCCTGGTCCCCTCACCAACAGCCCCCAACCCCTAGCCTGGTCCCCTCACCAACAGCCCCCAACCCCTAGCCTGGTCCCCTCACCAACAGCCCCCAACCCCTAGCCTGGTCCCCTCACCAACAGCCCCCAACCCCTAGCCTGGTCCCCCCACCAACAGCCCCCAACCCCTAGCCTGGTCCCCCACCAACAGCCCCCAACCCCTAGCCTGGTCCCCTCACCAACAGCCCCCAACCCCTAGCCTGGTCCCCTCACCAACAGGCCCCAACCCCTAGCCTGGTCCCCCTCACCAACAGCCCCCAACCCCTAGCCTGGTCCCCCACCAACAGCCCCCAACCCCTAGCCTGGTCCCCCCCCCCGAAAGTTTCTAAAACTGTTTGAATAATGTCTGTGAGTATAACAGAACTTATGTAGCAGGCGAAACCCCGAGGACAAACCATTCAGATTTTTTTTCTTTTTTAGGTCACTTTTCAATTAATTTTGATTGGGAATCCTGATTTCTAAGGGACTTTCTTGCAGTTCCTACTGCTTCCACTGGATGTCACCAGTCTTTAGAAATTGGTTGAGGTTTTCCCTTTGTGTAATGAAGAAGTAGCCCTGTTCAAAACGAGGGTCACTTGTAGTGTACTGTTAGATAGAGGCGCGTGACCGGAAAGCTAGCTACAGTTTTTCAGATAATAGCATCGTTTGCTTTCGCCAAAAAGCCTTTTTGAAATCTGACATGTTGGCTGGATTCACAACACGTGTAGCTTTAATTTGATATCTTACATGTGTGATTTCATGAAAGTTTGATTTTTACAGTAAGTTATTTGAATTTGGCGCTCTGCATTTTCACTGGCTTTTGGCCAAGTGCCACATATCCCAGAGAGGTTTGAACCATTGAGAAAAACCACCTGACCAAGAGGGAGCAAATAAACCATGCAGCAAAGCAGACGAGTGACGAGACGTTACAGACAAATTTATGACAAACTCAGCTCATTATCAGACAATGAAAAATACTTTCCAACGTGAGGAAGGTGCAACGATGAGCATTAAAAGTCAAAGGACAAAAGTGGTAGCAGTTTAGGGTTAAAAGCATTCCCAGGGGTGGATAACCAGGTTATACTGTTGATGAAACAGTTTAGGGTTAAAAGCCCAGGGGTGGATAACCAGGTTATACTGTTGATGAAACAGTTTAGGGTTAAAAGCAGGGGCTGATCAGGGTCCTGGTCAAAGGGTTTGGTGAAGGTGAAGATGGGGTCAGGTGGACCATCCCAGGGGTGGATAACCAGGTAGGTTATACTGTTGATGAAATTGGGGAAGCCAGCGGAGATGTTTGACAACCCTCTGTACGGCTCTATGGGGAAGGGAGGAGGACCACAAGGATCTAAAGACCAACCAGACCCTCAAAGCTCCAAGGTCCACCTGACCCCATCTTCACCTTCACCAAACCCTTTGACCAGGACCCTGATCAGCCCCAGGTCCCCACCCCTCGTAACCGCTCTTACACCTGTTCTGAGACCAAGCCCCCGTCCTCCGTCACCACTGCCTCAGCCTCGGCCCCCCCCCCAGACCCTACACCAAGAACCCTGTGAAGCCCTCACGCTCCGAGGGGGGCATGCTACAAACCACCAATAGACCACATCTGCCCATGATGTCCCGCCCAGGCCAGGCGGACGTCACGCCCACTAAGCCTAAAGACTACAGAGACAGCTCGGAGCTGCCCAGCAAACTGCGTCCACCTACAAGGCCCCTCCAGCCCCTCCAGCTCCTCCCCAAAGAAGGTAAATGAAATTATCTATATCACACAAGTAGTCTCAGTTCACATATCATGCAAGCAAGTTGCTTATAGCTTCTGTTGTCATGGTTTTAAACTAAGAATACCGCAGATGAAGAGGTTCTGTACATTAAACGTTGTACATAGCGAAGATGGGCCGTTCACTGAAATGACTTTGTGTGCTTTTTTTTTGTCTGAAAACCCTCCTCGGCTTGTCCTATATGTTAAAATGAGATGTTGGATGGTGGCTAGTGCCAGTCCCTGCAATGCTCGTGTTCCTGCCTCTCCAAACAAGTTCCTGTAAGAACTCATCTTTGCATATGCATTAGGCTGTATTCATGGCAACGCTCTGGGGATTTGTGGAGTCCTCTGAAATAAGTATCATCGTTGTTTTTTTTGTTTTTTTTTCACAAATGCTGACAACTAGAAAAGCTCTTTTATATTATAGGAGTGATTTTTAAAGACTTGTACAACAATCTCAATTAAACTAAAGGGAATTGTTCTCACCTGCCTCTCCTATTCATGTTTCACATGCCCAGTGGCCAGGTATCCTTTATATATTATATATAATGCTACCATCTGCTGGTTTGTAGATGGTATTGCATGCATGTGATTTTTAAAAAAACTTTATTTAAATAGGCAAGTCAGTTAATTAAGAACAAATTCTTAATTACAATGATGGCCTACTCTGGCCCTGAAGACACTGGGCCAAATGTGCACCTCCCTATGGGACTCCCAATCACAACCGGATGTGATACAGCCTGGATTCAAACCAGGTACTATAGTGATGCCTGTTGCACTGAGTTGTAGGGCCTTAGACCACTGCACCACTCAGATGCCCCAAAATACATTTACAATTATGTGGCCAACATAATTGGATTGACAAAGTTAAACAAACTGCATAGAAGATATACAAAGTGTATTAGTCTATTTAATATACTCGGTCTATGAATTAAAATCGTAATGAAAAAATAAAATAAATAGAATAATGAATTTTAATTAAAGCTGCATTCTGTAACTTTTTGTGCGACCCGACCAAATTCACATAGAAATGTGAGTTATGGGCTCCCGAGTGGCTCAGTGGTCTAAGGCACTACAACACAGTGCCACTAGAGATTCTGGGTTTGAGTCCAGGCTCTGTCGCAGCTGGCTGTGACCGGGAGACCCATGGGGTGGCGCACAATTGGCCCAGCGTCGTCCGGGTTAGGGGAGGGTTTGGCCCAGCGTTGTCAGGGTTAGGGGAGGGTTTGGCCCAGCGTCATCCGGGTTAGGGGAGGGTTTGGCCCAGCGTCGTCCGGGTTAGGGGAGGGTTTGGCCCAGCGTCGTCCGGGTTAGGGGAGGGTTTGGCCCAGCGTCGTCCGGGTTAGGGGAGGGTTTGGCCCAGCGTCGTCAGGGTTAGGGGAGGGTTTGGCCCAGCGTCGTCCGGGTTAGGGGAGGGTTTGGCCCAGCGTCGTCCGGGTTAGGGGAGGGTTTGGCCCAGCGTCGTCAGGGTTAGGGGAGGGTTTGGCCCAGCGTCGTCCGGGTTAGGGGAGGGTTTGGCCCAGCGTCGTCCGGGTTAGGGGAGGGTTTGGCCCAGCGTCGTCAGGGTTAGGGGAGGGTTTGGCCCAGCGTCGTCCGGGTTAGGGGAGGGTTTGGCCCAGCGTCGTCCGGGTTAGGGGAGGGTTTGGCCCAGCGTCGTCAGGGTTAGGGGAGGGTTTGGCCCAGCGTCGTCAGGGTTAGGGGAGGGTTTGGCCCAGCGTCGTCAGGGTTAGGGGAGGGTTTGGCCCAGCGTCGTCAGGGTTAGGGGAGGGTTTGGCCCAGCGTCGTCCGGGTTAGGGGAGGGTTTGGCCCAGCGTCGTCCGGGTTAGGGGAGGGTTTGGCCGGCAGGAATATCCTTGTCGCTCTAGCGACTCCTGTGACGGGCCGAGCACAGTGCATTCTGACACGGTCGCCAGGTGTACGGTGTTTCCTCTGACACATTGGTGCGGCCGGCATCCGGGTTTAGTGTGCATTGTGTTTGGGTTGTGTTTCAGAGGACGCACAGCTCTCGACCTTCGCCTCTCCCGAGTCCATACGAGAGTTGCAGCGATGAGACAAGACTATAACTACCAATTGAATACTAGGAAAAAGGGGGGGAAAAGAAGAAATGTGAGTTATAGGATGAAATGTAACTGTCTTACACACACAGTACTACTGTACACAAACTAAAACATCGTACAAGACAAACACATTAAATACATTACCCTTCTCATCATACACTTCTCATAGAGCCATAGATCTGTCATTCCCATTGATAAGCACGTCTAAGAAACGGTAGATCTGTTCTATGTGTAATAGATCTGTCATTCCCATTGATAAGCACGTCTAAGAAACGGTAGATCTGTTCTATGTGTAATAGATCTGTCATTCCCATTGATAAGCACATCTAAGAAACGGTAGATCTGTTCTGTGTAATAGATCTGCCATTCCCATTGATAAGCCAGTCTAAGAAACAGTAGATCTGTTCTATGTGTGTTATTTCTCTGCTTCCCGTTCTTAATGTTTGACAATGGAAAAATATATTTTGCAGTTGTTTAGATGGTACAAGAAGAAGAGATCGCTGTATTGAATGGAAGCCATTTTGTTGACCCCATTTTGCGAGCTCCGACCCAGCTTGGCTATTTAGTGATTCTTTTGTTGTTTTGTTATTACTTTATTATACTTTATTTTCTCTACATGTCTTACATCTGTCTTTTAAACATCAGATCGGATTACAGAACCTTCAAAAATTATTCATACGGTTGATTTATTCCAAATTTGTTACAGTCTTAATTCAAAATGGATTAAATAAATACAGAATCTGACCCATCTACACACAATACCTCATAATAACAAAGTGAAAACATGTTTATTTAGATTTTTTTTTCGTGCACATTTATTGAAAATTAAATACAGAAATACTCAGATAGGAGATCCAAGGCACTCTTCATATAATTCATTAAAATGCCTTTATTAATATGGTTCAATAGAAACAACAGGTTTTTAAACAACGCGTTTCGGCTGCATGGCCTTCGTCAGGGAGTACACAAAAATAACACAATGTCCTCTTTTGAAAAGCTTTTCCAATTAGCCCTAATTAGAAGAGGGAGTGGTTTCAACACCCAGTAAGCAATACTATCCACATTAAAAAAGTGTAGCTATGTTATCATAAAAATACAACTCCACAATAGAAGTATGAGAACACTTAGAAAGGTAGTTCTAACCTTTAAATATGACTGGGAGAAGTGTCAAGAATCAGAAAGCTATATATTCCATAGTCCACTAGAACACAGCAAAGCATGAACAACAAGTCTAAACATAGCTGAGGGCAATTGAGCAAAATGTCCACTAGATGACGACAAATGGACCCATCACGACCCTACAGGAAGGGTGAGAAATCCAGATCTCCATTTAAACCAGGGTATTTAGTGGCCTGTAGTTTGTAAATCCATATCTTCATTTAAACCAGGGTACATAGTGGCCTGTAGTTTGTAAACCCATATCTTCATTTAAACCAGGGTATTTAGTGGCCTGTAGTTTGTAAATCCATATCTTCATTTAAACCAGGGTATTTAGTGGCCTGTAGTTTGTAAATCCATATCTTAATTTAAACCAGGGTATTTAGTGGCCTGTAGTTTGTAAATCCAGATCTTCAATTAAACCAGGGTATTTAGTGGCCTGTATTTTGTAAATCCATATCTTCTACCTTTCTAAGTGTCATATCTTCATTTAAACCAGGGTACTTAGTGGCCTGTAGTTTGTAAATCCATATCTTCATTTAAACCAGGGTATTTAGTGGCCTGTAGTTTGTAAATCCATATCTTAATTTAAACCAGGCTATTTAGTGGTCTGTAGTTTGTAAATCCAGATCTTCATTTAAACCAGGGTACATAGTGGCCTGTAGTTTGTAAATCCATATATTCATTTAAACCAGGGTATTTAGTGGCCTGTAGTTTGTAAATCCATATCTTCATTTAAACCAGGGTACTTAGTGGCCTGTAGTTTGTAAATCCATATCTTAATTTAAACCAGGGTATTTAGTGGCCTGTAGTTTGTAAATCCATATCTTCATTTAAACCAGGGTACTTAGTGGCCTGTAGTTTGTAAATCCATATCTTAATTTAAACCAGGGTATTTAGTGGCCTGTAGTTTGTAAATCCATATCTAAACCAGGGTATTTAGTGGCCTGTAGTTTGTAAATCCATATCTTCATTTAAACCAGTGTACTTAGTGGCCTGTAGTTTGTAAATCCATATCTTCATTTAAACCAGGGTATTTAGTGGCCTGTAGTTTGTAAATCCAGATCTTCATTTAAACCAGGGTATTTAGTGGCCTGTAGTTTGTAAATCCATATCTTCATTTAAACCAGGGTATTTAGTGGCCTGTAGTTTGTAAATCCATATCTTAATTTAAACCAGGCTATTTAGTGGCCTGTAGTTTGTAAATCCATATCTTAATTTAAACCAGGCTATTTAGTGGCCTGTAGTTTGTAAATCCAGATCTTCATTTAAACCAGGGTATTTAGTGGCCTGTAGTTTGTAAATCCAGATCTTCATTTAAACCAGGGTACATAGTGGCCTGTAGTTTGTAAATCCATATATTCATTTAAACCAGGGTATTTAGTGGCCTGTAGTTTGTAAATCCATATCTTCATTTAAACCAGGGTATTTAGTGGCCTGTAGTTTGTAAATCCATATCTCCATTTAAACCAGGGTATTTAGTGGCCTGTAGTTTGTAAATCCATATCTTCATTTAAACCAGGGTATTTAGTGGCCTGTAGTTTGTAAATCCAGATCTTCATTTAAACCAGGGTATTTAGTGGCCTGTAGTTTGTAAATCCATATGCCCATTTAAACCCTGGTATTTAGTGGCCTGTAGTTTGTAAATCCATATCTTCATTTAAACCAGGGTATTTAGTGGCCTGTAGTTTGTAAATCCATATCTTCATTTAAACCAGGGTACTTAGTGGCCTGTAGTTTGTAAATCCATATCTTCATTTAAACCAGGGTATTTAGTGGCCTGTAGTTTGTAAATCCCAAAACTTTCCCTTTGGTTTAACTGTTTAAGACGGTCTCCTTTTCTAATAGAGGCCGGAATATGATCAATACCCATAGTTTGTAGGGAGGCAGGGTTGCCATGGTGTAGGGACTTGTAGTGCCTTGCCATGGGGTAGTCTTCATTACCTACCCGTATGGTGTACTTGTGTTCCGCTAAGCGGTCTTGAAGGCGTCTCGTTGTATAACACCTTGCACTGTGGACATTCCAATCTATAGATGCCATGAGTGGTTTTACAGTTAATGAAATGCTTCACGTAATACTCCATTTTGGAAGCTGTGTCAACAAAATACTTCTTCTGTGCCATATTACTGCAATGGTTGCACTGGTGCACTGGTGTTGTGGGAATTTCCTGTATTCGTGGGAATTTCCTGTATTAACCAAATCATGAGAGCAAACCACACACAAGTCAGAGTCAGAGTTATCATAACGTCCATCTTTAATTATAGGAGCTCCATCACAACCCTGTGACTCTCAGATATATTATTATTATTATTATTATTATAAATTCAGTGTCTATCAATGAATTCTCTGAGAGTCCCCTACACATTGCAACTGAGATCCTTTATAGCAAAGACACATATAGCCAGACAGCATAGGCATAATTTATCGTTCAGCTTTGTCTCCTAAACTATGTCTTTTCTCAAACTCAGAACCTAAACAAATCCTCATATCAACAGGCATATATCAAATCCACCCTATCTTGACAAGATCACAGAGACACATTGACTGGCACACAGACATTGTGGAGCCAAGAGATACACGCTTGACCTCTCCCCTCTCTCCGGCCCAAGCAACTTAGTCCTGACAGAGAACAGATAACTGCAACCCCGCCACAGTATTATACAAACACATTCTGATGAGAAGTAACTTACAAACATATGATGAATATAAAACATCTTACCTATGTTACCAACCAATTCTGATTATTCCCCAACACTGGTTCCACTTAAAAGAGCCCTTGGGTTTGTGGTCAAGACAAGTTTTTTGAGAGTCACCCGGAAGATAACTGTGGACTAATTTGTTATTTAGGGTAGGACATCTCTTAAAGGGTAGGACATCTCTTAAAGGGTAGGACATCTCTTAAAGGGTGGGACATCTCTTAAAGGGTGGGACATCTCTTAAAGGGTGGGACATCTCTTAAAGGGTAGGACATCTCTTAAAGGGTAGGACATCTCTTAAAGGGTAGGACATCTCTTAAAGGGTAGGACATCTCTTAAAGGGTAGGACATCTCTTAAAGGGTAGGACATCTCTTAAACATCTCTGTTAAAGGGTAGGACATCTCTTAAAGGGTCGGACATCTCTTAAAGGGTGGGACATCTCTTAAAGGGTAGGACATCTCTTAAAGGGTAGGACATCTCTTAAAGGGTAGGACATCTCTTAAACATCTCTGTTAAAGGGTAGGACATCTCTTAAAGGGTAGGACATCTCTTAAAGGGTGGGACATCTCTTAAAGGGTAGGACATCTCTTAAAGGGTAGGACATCTCTTAAAGACATCTCTTAAAGGGTAGGACATCTCTTAAACATCTCTGTTAGGACATCTCTTAAAGGGTAGGACATCTCTTAAAGGGTCGGACATCTCTTAAAGGGTGGGACATCTCTTAAAGGGTAGGACATCTCTTAAACATCTCTGTTAAAGGGTGGGACATCTCTTAAAGGGTGGGACATCTCTTAAAGGGTGGGACATCTCTTAAAGGGTAGGACATCTCTTAAAGGGTAGGACATCTCTTAAAGGGTAGGACATCTCTTAAAGGGTAGGACATCTCTTAAAGGGTGGGACATCTCTTAAAGGGTAGGACATCTCTTAAAGGGTGGGACATCTCTTAAAGGGTGGGACATCTCTTAAAGGGTAGGACATCTCTTAAAGGGTGGGACATCTCTTAAAGGGTGGGACATCTCTTAAAGGGTGGGACATCTCTTAAAGGGTGGGACATCTCTTAAAGGGTGGGACATCTCTTAAAGGGTGGGACATCTCTTAAAGGGTGGGACATCTCTTAAAGGGTGGGACATCTCTTAAAGGGTAGGACATCTCTTAAAGGGTGGGACATCTCTTAAAGGGTGGGACATCTCTTAAAGGGTGGGACATCTCTTAAAGGGTGGGACATCTCTTAAAGGGTGGGACATCTCTTAAAGGGTGGGCCATCTCTTAAAGGGTAGGCCATCTCTTAAAGGGTGGGCCATCTCTTAAAGGGTGGGACATCTCTTAAAGGGCGGGACATCTCTTAAAGGGCGGGACATCTCTTAAAGGGCGGGACATCTCTTAAAGGGCGGGACATCTCTTAAAGGGTGGGACATCTCTTAAAGGGTGGGACATCTCTTAAAGGGTGGGACATCTCTTAAAGGGTGGGCCATCTCTTAAAGGGTAGGCCATCTCTTAAAGGGTGGGCCATCTCTTAAAGGGTGGGCCATCTCTTAAAGGGTAGGCCATCTCTTAAAGGGTAGGCCATCTCTTAAAGGGTAGGACATCTCTTAAAGGGTAGGCCATCTCTTAAAGCTTATGACTGGTGGCTCAGGAAAGACTTGGCGTAGTAGCGTATCACTTTGGATGATTCCCCAATTATTCTTTTAATAATGTTCTCTGCTTCAGTGCTGTATCTTGTAACAAAATACACTCTCTCTGAGGCTCTCCCCTTTGCAACAAGTTCTCTCTGTCAAGTAATCCAGCCCTTATTCCTGCATCTTTCAGGACCTGAACGTTGTAGCCTCCATTCAAGAAGCGATTCTCCAATTCAGCAGATTCTCCACTGTTATCCTTGCTGTGCTCCATAGTTAGGTTGATGTTAGGGTTAATGCTGTTAACTTCTTATAGCTGGGAGCAGTAAATATATAATATATGCCATTTAGCAGACGCTTTTATCCAAAGCGACTTACAGTGATGTGTGCATACATTCTACGTATGGGTGGTCCCGGGAATCGAACCCACTACCCTGGCGTTACAAGCGCCATGCTCTACCAACTGAGCTACAGAAGGACCGTATTGAGTAGCTTGGATGAATAAGGTGCCCTGAGTATACTGCCTGCTACTCAGGCCCAGTTGCTAATATATGCACAGTATTAGTATATTAGTATATTCGGATAAACACTCTGAAGTTTCTAAAACTGTTTTTGCATGTCTGTGAGTATAACAGAACTCATGTGGTAGAAACAAACCTGAGAAAAAATCCAACCAGGAAGTGGGAAATCTGAGGTCTGTAGTTTTTCAACTCTTTGCCAATCGAATATACAGTGTCTATGGGGTCATATTGCACTTCTTGAGGCTTCCACTAGATGTCAACAGTCTTTAGAACCTTGTTTGATGCCTCTACTGTGAAGGAGAGGGGGAATGAGAGGGGATTGAGTCAGAGGTCTACCAGAGAGGCATGAGCTGACCACGCACGTTCAAGTGAGAGTTAGCTTGAGTTCCATTGCAATTCTGTAGACAAAGGAATCCTCCGGTTGGAACATTATTGAAGATTTATTTTAAAAACATCCTGAAGATTGATTCTATACATCGTTTGACATGTTTCTACGAACTGTAATATAACTATTTTGACTTTTCATCTGAACTACGTGATCGAGCATTTGGATTACTGGGCTAAACGTGTGAACAAAAAGGAGGTATTTGGACATAAATGATGGACTTCACCGAACAAATCAAACATTTATTGTGGAACTAGGATTCCTGGGAGTGCATTCTGATGAAGATCATCAAAGGTAAGTGAATATTTATAATGATATTTCTGACTTCTGTTGACTCCACAACATGGCAGATATCTGTAAGGCTTGTTTTGTTGTCTGAGTGCTGTACTCAGATTATTGCATGGTGTGCTTTTTCCGTAAAGCTTTTTTGAAATCTGACACAGCAGTTGCATTAAGGAGAAGTGTATCTATAATTCCCAAGCATAATAGTTGTATCTTTTATCAATGTTTATTATGAGTATTTCTGTAAATTGATGTGGCTCTCTGCAAAATCACTGGATGTTTTGGAACTACTAAACATAACGGGCCAATGTAAACTCAGATTTCTTGATATAAATATGAACTTTATCGAACAAAACATACATGTATTGTTTAACATGAAGTCAAATGAGTGTCATCTGATGAAGATCATGAAAGGTTAGTGATTCATTTTCTCTCTATATCTGCTTTTCGTGACTCCCCTCTTTGGCTGGAAAAATGGCTGTGTTTTTCTGTAACTAGGTACTGACCTGACATAATCGTTTGGCGTGCTTTCGTCATAAAGCCTTTTTGAAATCAGACACTGTGGTGGGATTAACAACAAGTTTATATTTAAAATGGTGTAAAATACTTCTATGTTTTGAAGAATTTTAATTATGAGATTTCTGTTGTTTTGAATTTGGCGCCCTGCACTTTCACTGGCTGTTGTCATATCGATCCCGTTAGCGTTTTTAAGGTATTAGTGGAAGGAAATAAGTTAATCTTCTGAGCCGGACCAAAACAGGCAAACATCATCAATATAGTGTCCCCACCATATAATCCAGTCAAAGAAATGGTTATTAGAAGGATCCAAAATGAAGTAATTTACCCAAGTACAAACCAGCGTAGGAAGGGCTGTAAGCTCCCATATGGCACATCCTTTAACCTGTTTAAAAATACGGTCCTGAAAGATAACGATGTTATGATTTAAGAGTCCATTCAGTCAGTGAGACAATAAATTCTGTAGGAGGCATCTCAGTTTCAGGTCGGGTTCTCAAGAAATGGTGCATAGCTGCCAAACCTCGTTCATGTTCAATGGTGGTGTATAGAGACTCTACATCTATGGGGACTAAAAAGGAAGCTGTACCTATATTGTTCAATTCCTTAATTTTGTTCAACACATCTGTAGTATCTTGAAGATAGGCTGGGAGTGATGTCAGAAAAGGCTGAATGAAGTAATCAATGTACTTAGAGATGGGTTCTGTCAGACCTTCATTATCACTGATGACTGGTCTGTTTGGGCGATTTTCAGGATGTTTGTGGACCTTTGGAAGAAGATGGTTTCTCTCTGTCATTGAAAATACATTTGAACTCCTTGTCTGAAATGTAGCCATTCTCCTTAGTTTCTGTGAGGATCCCTTTCAATTCAGTAGCACCACCACTGTAGCACCACCTATGTCTTTACTCCACACTACTGTAGCACCACCTATGTCTTTACTCCACACTACTGTAGCACCACCTATGTCTTTACTCCACATTACTGTAGCACCACCTTTCTCTTTACTCCACACTACTGTAGCACCACCTTTGTCTTTACTCCACACTACTGTAGCCCCACCTTTGTCTTTACTCCACCCTACTGTAGCACCACCTTTGTCTTTACTCCACACTACTGTAGCACCACCTATGTCGTTACTCCACACTACTGTAGCACCACCTTTGTCTTTACTCCACACTACTGTAGCACCACCTTTGTCTTTACTCCACACTACTGTAGCACCACCTTTGTCTTTACTCCACACTACTGTAGCACCACCTTTGTCTTTACTCCACACTACTGTAGCACCACCTTTGTCTTTACTCCACACTACTGTAGCGCCACCTTTGTCTTTACTCCACACTACTGTAGCACCACCTTTCTCTTTACTCCACACTACTGTAGCACCACCTTTGTCTTTACTCCACACTACTGTAGCGCCACCTTTGTCTTTACTCCACACTACTGTAGCACCACCTTTGTCTTTACTCCACACTACTGTAGCACCACCTATGTCGTTACTCCACACTACTGTAGCACCACCTTTGTCTTTACTCCACACTACTGTAGCACCACCTTTCTCTTTACTCCACACTACTGTAGCACCACCTATGTCTTTACTCCACACTACTGTAGCATCACCTTTGTCTTTACTCCACACTACTGTAGCACCACCTATGTCTTTACTCCACACTACTGTAGCACCACCTATGTCTTTACTCCACACTACTGTAGCGCCACCTTTGTCTTTACTCCACACTACTGTAGCACCTCCTATGTCTTTACTCCACACTACTGTAGCACCTCCTTTGTCTTTACTCCACACTACTGTAGCACCGCCTTTGTCTTTACTCCACACTACTGTAGCACCACCTTTGTCTTTACTCCACACTACTGTAGCACCACCTTTGTCTTTACTCCACACTACTGTAGCACCACCTTTGTCTTTACTCCACACTACTGTAGCACCACCTTTGTCTTTACTCCACACTACTGTAGCACCACCTTTGTCTTTACTCCACACTACTGTAGCACCACCTTTGTCTTTACTCCACACTACTGTAGCACCACCTTTGTCTGCTTTTTTTAACCACAATCTGTTCATTTTTGGACAATGATTCAATTGCATCCTGCTCTGTCTTAGAAAGATTATGTCGTGTTTGGTTGGAGTCAATTTTATCCTTAAACAGATTCTCCACATCAAAATTCACTTTCTTAGCAAATGTATTTAGTGTGGCATTCTGGATGATGTGACAAAATGTGGACTTGGGCTTAGATAATAACTATAGAACAAAGCCAACCTCAGTGTGAACTTTGAACTCTTATTCGCTACAGAAGTGATACCTCCTAGCCGTTCAGTTATCAACAGCAGCTGCAAACGTGGGCTAGGAAAGAACAGACAGAGTATCACGTCTACCACACAATGACGTTACTGCAACATCCAATTTACCACCAGAGACATTCTTCCGAGGACAGAACAATCTCTGTTGGCCAACATGACCAGCATCTACGACCAACCTAACGAAGCGTAGCTCAGAGTAAATATTAATTGCATTTTCCTTTTCCAAACGGGTGGTAATTTAGAATGTATAAAATACTGTATTTACGATAGAGTAGCTGCCTACGGCCCGATAGAGACATCGCTTCTTCCTTTGTTCTTCAGTCTTCCCGCTCTTTCACTCAAACCCAACCCCCTTTTCTTTGTGTAACCAGCTGTCATATCTGTTCCGCCCACTAGGGACGTTTACCTTTATGACATAATTTGTAATGCAGGTATGATTCATTCTGTCTATATGTAATTCTGTTTAATTAGTTAGGTATTTAGTAAATAAATAATTACACCCAATTTTGCTGATTTGAACTTGTTAGCCAGGGTTTGTGAAGATAACCAAGAATTTACAACTTTCAGATGAGACTGAAATAAGGTGACGATTAATATTGACTGCTATTGATGTAAAATAATTCTAGGTCTTTAAGAGTTTATTCGGAAGATGACAGCTCTATAAATATTATTTTGTGGTGCCCCGACTCTCTAGTTAATTACATTTACATGATTAGCTCAATCAGGTATTATTAATTACAGAGAAAGGATTTTATAGAATAGCATGTCATGTCACTTAATCCAGCATAGCCAAAGACACAACATGTGTTTAGACTGTTGTTGTTCATGTTTTGCTGTGTTCTAGTGGACTATGGAATATATAGCTTTCTGATTCTTGACACTTCTCCCAGTCATATTTAAGGTTAGAACTACCTTTCTAAGTGTTCTCATACCTCTATTGTGGAGTTGTATTTTTATGATAACATAGCTACACTTTTTTAATGTGGATAGTATTGCTTACTGGGTGTTGAAACCACTCCCTCTTCTAATTAGGGCTAATTGGAAAAGCTGTTCAAAAGAGGACATTGTGTTATTTTTGTGTACTCCCTGACGAAGGCCATGCAGCCGAAACGCGTCGTTTAAAACCCGTTGTTTCTATTGAACCATATTAATAAAGGCATTTTAATTAATCATATGAAGAGTGCCTTGGATCTCCTTACTGAGTATTTCTGTATTTCATTTTCAATAAATGTGCGCGAAAAAAAATATAAATAAACATGTTTTCACTTTGTTATTATGAGGTATTGTGTGTAGATGGGTCAGATTCTGTATTTATTTAATCCATTTTTTATTAAGACTGTAACAAATTTGGAATAAATCAACCGTATGAATAATTTTTGAAGGTTCTGTAATCCGATCTGATGTTTAAAAGACAGATGTAAGACATGTAGAGAAAATAAAGTATAATAAAGTAATAACAAAACAACAAAAGAGTCACTAAATAGCCAAGCTGGGTCGGAGCTCGCAAAATGGGGTCAACAAAATGGCTTCCATTCAATACAGCGATCTCTTCTTCTTGTACCATCTAAACAACTGCAAAATATATTTTTCCATTGTCAAACATTAAGAACGGGAAGCAGAGAAATAACACACATAGAACAGATCTACTGTTTTTTTAGACTGGCTTCTCAATGGGAATGGTAGATCTATAACACATAGAACAGATCTACCGTTTCTTAGACGTGCTTATCAATGGGAATGGTAGATCTATTACACACAGAACAGATCTACAGTTTCTTAGACTGGCTTATCAATGGGAATGGTAGATCTATTACACATAGAACATATCTACCGTTTCTTAGACGTGCTTATCAATGGGAATGGTAGATCTATTACACATAGAACATATCTACCGTTTCTTAGACGTGCTTATCAATGGGAATGGTAGATCTATTACAAATAGAACATATCTACCGTTTCTTAGATGTGCTTATCAATGGGAATGACAGATCTATGGCTCTATGAGAAGTGTATGATGAGAAGGGTAATGTATTTAATGTGTTGGTCTTGTACGATGTTTTAGTTTGTGTACAATAGTACTGTGTGTGTAAGACAGTTACATTTCATCCTATAACTCACATTTCTTCTTTTTCCCCCTTTTTCCTAGTATTCAATTGGTAGTTATAGTCTTGTCTCATCGCTGCAACTCTCGTATGGACTCGGGAGAGGCGAAGGTCGAGAGCTGTGCGTCCTCTGAAACACAACCCAAACACAATGCACACTAAACCCGGATGCCGGCCGCACCAATGTGTCAGAGGAAACACCGTACACCTGGCGACCGTGTCAGAATGCACTGTGCTCGGCCCGTCACAGGAGTCGCTAGAGCGACAAGGATATTCCTGCCGGCCAAACCCTCCCCTAACCCGGACGACGCTGGGCCAAACCCTCCCCTAACCCGGACGACGCTGGGCCAAACCCTCCCCTAACCCGGACGACGCTGGGCCAAACCCTCCCCTAACCCGGACGACGCTGGGCCAAACCCTCCCTAACCCGGACGACGCTGGGCCAAACCCTCCCCTAACCCTGACGACGCTGGGCCAAACCCTCCCCTAACCCGGACGACGCTGGGCCAAACCCTCCCCTAACCCGGACGACGCTGGGCCAAACCCTCCCCTAACCCGGACGACGCTGGGCCAAACCCTCCCTAACCCGGACGACGCTGGGCCAAACCCTCCCCTAACCCGGACGACGCTGGGCCAAACCCTCCCCTAACCCGGACGACGCTGGGCCAAACCCTCCCCTAACCCGGACGACGCTGGGCCAAACCCTCCCCTAACCCGGACGACGCTGGGCCAAACCCTCCCCTAACCCGGACGACGCTGGGCCAAACCCTCCCCTAACCCGGACGACGCTGGGCCAAACCCTCCCCTAACCCGGACGACGCTGAGCCAATTGTGCGCCACCCCATGGGTCTCCCGGTCACAGCCAGCTGCGACAGAGCCTGGACTCAAACCCAGAGTCTCTAGTGGCACTGTGTTGTAGTGCCTTAGACCACTGAGCCACTCGGGAGCCCATAACTCACATTTCTATGTGAATTTGGTCGGGTCGCACAAAAAGTTACAGAATGCAGCTTTAATTAAAATTCATTATTCTATTCATTTTATTTTTTTCATTACGATTTTAATTCATAGACCGAGTATATTAAATAGACTAATACACTTTGTATATCTTCTATGCAGTTTGTTTAACTTTGTCAATCCAATTATGTTGGCCACATAATTGTAAATGTATTTTGGGGCATCTGAGTGGTGCAGTGGTCTAAGGCCCTACAACTCAGTGCAACAGGCATCACTATAGTACCTGGTTTGAATCCAGGCTGTATCACATCCGGTTGTGATTGGGAGTCCCATAGGGAGGTGCACATTTGGCCCAGTGTGGTTGGGGCTGGAGTAGGCCTTCATTGTAATAACACTACTTTGTTCTTAACTGACTTGTCTAGTTAAATAAGGGGTAAAAAAAAATAAAGGGTAATTAAAATCACATTCATGCAATACCATCTACGAACCAGCAGGTGGTAGCATTAACATATATAAAGGATACCTGGCCACTGAGCATGTGAGAAATTATTAGGAGAGGCAGGTGAACACGATTCCCTTTAATTTAATTGAGATTGTTGTACAAGTATTTTTTAAATGATTCCTATAATATGAAGAGCTTTTCTAGTTGTCAGCATTTGTGAAAAAAAACACAAAAAAAACAACGATGATACTTATTTCAGAGGACTCCACAAATCCCCAGAGCGTTGCCATGAATACAGCCTAATGCATATGCAAAGATGAGTTCGTACAGGAACTTGTTTGGAGAGGCAGGAAGACGAGCATTGCAGTGACTGACACTAGCCACCATCCAACATCTCATTTTAACATATAGGACAAGCCGAGGAGGGTTTTCAGCCAAAAAAAAAGCACACAGTCATTTCACTGAACGGCCCATCTTCGGTGGTTGAGTTGCCTCATGATGAGCTGGGGGAAAAAGGAGAAGATATGACAGACCTGTTGCCTGTTGTGTTGACTATGTACATAGTTTAATGTACAGAACCGCTTCATCTGCGCTATTCTTAGTTTAAAACCGTGACAACAGAAGCTATAAGCAACTTGCTTGCATGATATGTGAACTGAGACTACTTGTGTGATATAGATGGTTTCATGAGGGAAAATAACTGTACATTTACCTTCTTTGGGGAGGGGCTGGATGGGCCTTGTAGGTGGACGCAGTTTGCTGGGCAGCTCCGAGCTGTCTCTGTAGTCTTTAGGCTTTGTGGGCGTGACATCCGCCTGGCCTGGGCGGGACTTCACGGGCAGATGTGGTCTATTGGTGGTTTGTACCATGCCCCCCTCGGAGCGTGAGGGCTTCACAGGGTTCTTGGTGTAGGTCTGGGGGTGGAGCGGGGCCGAGGCTGAGGCAGTGGTGACGGAGGACGGGGGCTTGGTCTCAGAACAGGTGTAAGAGCGGTTACGAGGGGTGGGGACCGGGGGCCGGTCAGGGTCCTGATCAGAGGGTTTGGTGAAGGAGAAGATGGGGTCTGGAGTGGTCAGGTAATCCTTGGAGCGTTGAGGGTCTGGTTGGTCTTTAGCTCCTCGTGGAACTCCTCCCTTCCCCATGGAGCCGTACAGAGGGTTGTCAAACATCTCCGCTGGCTTCCCCCCCTCACTACTAGAAGACAGCATACAAAGGCAGGCAGGCAGGCAGGCAGGCAGGCAGGCAGGCAGGCAGGCAGGCAGGCAGGCAGGCAGGCAGGCAGGCAGGCAGGCAGGCAGGCAGGCAGGCAGGCAGGCAGGCAGGCAGGCAGGCAGGCAGGCAGGCAGGCAGGCAGGCAGACAGACAGACAGACAGACAGACAGACAGACAGACAGACAGACAGACAGACAGACAGACAGACAGACAGACAGACAGACAGACAGACAGACAGACAGACAGACAGGTCATTCAGAGTACAGCTTCAGACTCACATTGGGGTATCAATCTATTCACTCTCAGTACATTGCCTGCTCTGGGAGAACTGCAGCAGTATCGTTCAGTCCCATTTCTTTTCCACTTCAAGCGGAATCATGGAACTCTCCATACTAGAGGTCAACGCCACCTCAACAAAATTCCCTTTACACTGACCAATTTAACCATTTCAATGGAGACGACTCACTGTCTGGGAAAACCAGGAGTTCTGAAAACTATTAACTCATAGATATTTTCTCTTAGATCTAAGCTAGTCCAAACCAGGAGTTCTGAAAACTATTATCTCATAGATATTTTCTCTTAGATCTGAGCTAGTCCAAACCAGGAGTTCTGAAAACTATTAACTCATAGATATTTTCTCTTAGATCTGAGCTAGTCCAAACCAGGAGTTCTGAAAACTATTATCTCATAGATATTTTCTCTTAGGTCTGAGCTAGTCCAAACCAGGAGTTCTGAAAACTATTAACTCATAGATATTTTCTCTTAGATCTGAGCTAGTCCAAACCAGGAGTTCTGAAAACTATTATCTCATAGATATTTCCTCTTAGATCTGAGCTAGTCCAAACCAGGAGTTCTGAAAACTATTATCTCATAGATATTTTCTCTTAGATCTGAGCTAGTCCAAACCAGGAGTTCTGAAAACTATTATCTCATAGATATTTCCTCTTAGATCTGAGCTAGTCCAAACCAGGAGTTCTGAAAACTATTAACTCATAGATATTTTCTCTTAGATCTGAGCTAGTCCAAACCAGGAGTTCTGAAAACTATTATCTCATAGATATTTTCTCTTAGATCTGAGCTAGTCCAAACCAGGAGTTCTGAAAACTATTATCTCATAGATATTTTCTCTTAGGTCTGAGCTAGTCCAAACCAGGAGTTCTGAAAACTATTAACTCATAGATATTTTCTCTTAGATCTGAGCTAGTCCAAACCAGGAGTTCTGAAAACTATTATCTCATAGATATTTTCTCTTAGATCTGAGCTAGTCCAAACCAGGAGTTCTGAAAACTATTATCTCATAGATATTTTCTCTTAGGTCTGAGCTAGTCCAAACCAGGAGTTCTGAAAACTATTAACTCATAGATATTTTCTCTTAGATCTGAGCTAGTCCAAACCAGGAGTTCTGAAAACTATTAACTCATAGATATTTTCTCTTAGATCTGAGCTAGTCCAAACCAGGAGTTCTGAAAACTATTATCTCATAGATATTTCCTCTTAGATCTGAGCTAGTCCAAACCAGGAGTTCTGAAAACTATTAACTCATAGATATTTTCTCTTAGATCTGAGCTAGTCCAAACCAGGAGTTCTGAAAACTATTAACTCATAGATATTTTCTCTTAGGTCTGAGCTAGTCCAAACCAGGAGTTCTGAAAACTATTAACTCATAGATATTTTCTCTTAGATCTGAGCTAGTCCAAACCAGGAGTTCTGAAAACTATTAACTCATAGATATTTTCTCTTAGATCTGAGCTAGTCCAAACCAGGAGTTCTGAAAACTATTATCTCATAGATATTTTCTCTTAGATCTGAGCTAGTCCAAACCAGGAGTTCTGAAAACTATTATCTCATAGATATTTTCTCTTAGATCTGAGCTAGTCCAAACCAGGAGTTCTGAAAACTATTATCTCATAGATATTTTCTCTTAGATCTGAGCTAGTCCAAACCAGGAGTTCTGAAAACTATTATCTCATAGATATTTTCTCTTAGATCTGAGCTAGTCCAAGACAAACGTACACGTTATCGGATGCTTTTCCTGTAGGGCTTCGCACAGCGCTGCGGTCGTTGACAGTCTTTTTGGGAGAGGTGTTTCCATGGGTCTGGTCCCTACCCCCGAACCCACCGACACCACCACCCCCACCTCCGGATCCTGATTTCGGGGACATGCTGTAGCTCCAGCCCCTGTCTGTCACACCTCCAGACTTGAAGCCCGCCCCCATGTAACTGGGGTTGGTGATATCAGTGGGAAGAGCAAACCTATTGAACAGGACACATAACCAAATGTTCATCTCACAACTAACAGGTAAAGAGAATGGAAAGAATAAAGGCTCATACACACTTATACGTTTACCAACATATATATATTTATATTTTTTACTTGGTAAACCACCAAAGTCAGTTTTCATTTGTTTTAAAAGAACTGGGATCACATGTCAGCTATGCTTGAATGCTACAAAGTAGCCATGAGGGAAGAAGGAGGTTCTCACTTGTTGATAAGATCAAGTCCTTTTCCTTTAGAGCCACCAGAATCATCCCTTTCCACTTTGATGAAATCTGTAGACAAAAAAAAGAGTTGAGCTCAGCAACAAAAATATAAACCTTTTACAGGTGCAGTATGTCATTGGCTGTCAGCCTCACCGTATAACTTCTCAGTCTGTTTGCCTTCTGAGGTTCGTAACTCTACACCTCCCGTCAGGGTGCCCGTCCGCTCGCCGTGATGAGTCAATGTGATGTGGAACTCTGTGTAGGAGGACTCCGCCGCTCGCAGAGCTACACAGCCCTCTCCTGTAAGGATGACACCATGTCAGGGAGGAGGAGGGGGGGGAGGAAGGAGGAGGATTAGAAAATACTATTTTACTCTGACAGAGCTGGATGAAGACAGAGCTGGATGAAGACAGAGCTGGATGAAGACAGAGCTGGATGAAGACAGAGCTGGATGAAGACAGAGCTGGATGAAGGCAGAGCTGGATGAAGGCAGAGCTGGATGAAGGCAGAGCTGGATGAAGACAGAGCTGGATGAAGACAGAGCTGGATGAAGGCAGAGCTGGATGAAGGCAGAGCTGGATGAAGGCAGAGCTGGACGAAGGCAGAGCTGGACGAAGGCAGAGCTGGACGAAGGCAGAGCTGGATGAAGGCAGAGCTGGATGAAGGCAGAGCTGGACGAATGGACGAAGGCAGAGCTGGACGAAGGCAGAGCTGGACGAAGGCAGAGCTGGACGAAGGCAGAGCTGGATGAAGGCAGAGCTGGATGAAGGCAGAGCTGGATGAATGGACGAAGGCAGAGCTGGACGAAGGCAGAGCTGGACGAAGGCAGAGCTGGACGAAGGCAGAGCTGGACGAAGGCAGAGCTGGACGAAGGCAGAGCTGGATGAAGACAGAGCTGGATGAAGGCAGAGCTGGACGAAGACAGAGCTAGATGAAGACAGAGCTAGATGAAGACAGAGCTGGATGAAGGCAGAGCTGGATGAAGACAGAGCTGGATGAAGACAGAGCTGGATGAAGACAGAGCTGGATGAAGACAGAGCTGGATGAAGGCAGAGCTGGATGAAGGCAGAGCTGGATGAAGGCAGAGCTGGATGAAGGCAGAGCTGGATGAAGGCAGAGCTGGATGAAGGCAGAGCTGGATGAAGGCAGAGCTGGATGAAGGCAGAGCTGGACGAAGGCAGAGCTGGACGAAGGCAGAGCTGGACGAAGGCAGAGCTGGACGAAGGCAGAGCTGGACGAAGGCAGAGCTGGACGAAGGCAGAGCTGGACGAAGGCAGAGCTGGACGAAGGCAGAGCTGGACGAAGGCAGAGCTGGACGAAGGCAGAGCTGGACGAAGGCAGAGCTGGATGAAGGCAGAGCTGGATGAAGGCAGAGCTGGATGAAGGCAGAGCTGGATGAAGGCAGAGCTGGATGAAGGCAGAGCTGGATGAAGGCAGAGCTGGATGAAGGCAGAGCTGGATGAAGGCAGAGCTAGATGAAGGCAGAGCTGGATGAAGGCAGAGCTAGATGAAGGCAGAGCTGGATGAAGACAGAGCTGGATGAAGACAGAGCTGGATGAAGGCAGAGCTGGATGAAGGCAGAGCTAGATGAAGGCAGAGCTGGATGAAGGCAGAGCTGGATGAAGGCAGAGCTGGATGAAGGCAGAGCTGGATGAAGGCAGAGCTGGATGAAGGCAGAGCTGGATGAAGGCAGAGCTGGATGAAGGCAGAGCTGGATGAAGGCAGAGCTGGACGAAGGCAGAGCTGGACGAAGGCAGAGCTGGACGAAGGCAGAGCTGGACGCAATGGACGAAGGCAGAGCTGGACGAAGGCAGAGCTGGACGAAGGCAGAGCTGGACGAAGGCAGAGCTGGACGAAGGCAGAGCTGGATGAAGGCAGAGCTGGATGAAGGCAGAGCTGGATGAAGGCAGAGCTGGATGAAGGCAGAGCTGGATGAAGGCAGAGCTGGATGAAGGCAGAGCTGGATGAAGGCAGAGCTGGATGAAGGCAGAGCTGGATGAAGGCAGAGCTGGATGAAGGCAGAGCTAGATGAAGACAGAGCTAGATGAAGACAGAGCTAGATGATCGTGATTCATAGACCTAGACTAGTATTTACTCAAGCCCAAATGTGGTCTGTGTCATTCTCAGAACGAGTCTCTCCAAACAGACCACAGTTAACCTTCTTTCTCACCATAGGATTCATCACAGTCTGTGGACTTGACACACAGGAGAATGTGTTGATCCAACAGATACTCCGGGTCTGAGATGATAGGGACGAGCTTTAAAAAGACACCAGAGGAGCTCTGTTACATCAAATTCGCCATATTGTAAACTCAACAAGCCAAGTGTAAAAAAGCTTAATCGTCAACAAACCTCAACTTGGTTTCCAAACCAAACTTTGATGGACCCATCTGAGTGATCTTGGTTCTCTCCTTCCGAGCTCTTGACGAATTCTGTGGACAGAATGTATGCAGTTATGCTGGTCCCAGATCTGTTTGTGCTATATAACCAATTCAAGTTTGGTATGAGACTGAACAATAGGAGTCGTAAAGATAAACAGATCTGGGACCAAACTAGCGTGCAGTCACAGTGAGTTAGACTACATTTCATTGTTTTGAAACAATCAAGAATCCCAGAAAAATGAAAAAAAAAATCTCACAATATTGATTTATTTACCTTTATTTAACCAGGCAAGTCAGTTATGAACAAATTCTTATTTTCAATGACAGCCTAGGAACAGTGGGTTAACTGCCTGTTCAGGGGCAGAAAGACAGATTTATACCTTGTCAGCTCAGGGGTTTGAACTTGCAACCTTCCAGTTACTAGTCCAACGCTCTAACCACTAGGCTACCCTGCCGCCCTGAAATCCATAACTTGCGATGTGTTCGAACAGGAAGTCCACTGTGTGCAGCTCACCCTGCACTATCAGCTCAAACATAAATAACATGAGCATGTCTACTTTTGATAAGCTTCCCAGTAAAGCAATGAAAACAATCAAGCATCCCAGAAGAATTAACTTATTTAGCTTAAGAAACCAGTTTCATTATATCAATAACTTGCTGATTCATATCCTGACTCTATCTCTGAAACCCACTTAGATAATACCTTTGATGATACAGTGGTAGCAATACATGGTTATAACATCTACAGAAAAGACAGAAATGCCAACAGAGGCGGTGTTGCTGTCTATATTCAGAACCACATCCCTGTGAAGCTTAGAGAGGATCTCATGTTCAATACTGTTGAAGTAATATGGCTACAGGTTCATATGCCTCACCTAAAGCCCGTTATTGTGGGAAGCTGCTATAGACCACCAAATGCTAACAGTCAGTATCTGGAAAATATGTGTGAAATGCTTGATAATGTATGTGATATCAACAGAGAGGTATATTTTCTGGGTGACCTAAATATTGACTGGCTTTCATCAAGCTGCCCACTCAAGATTACTTCACACGGTAACCAGTGTATGCAACCTGGTTCAGGTTATAAGTCAACCTACCACAAGCAGAACAGGAATGAAATCCACATTTAAGGGCCAGACGTGCTGCCCTGTTCTGGGCCAGTTGTCCCTCTTTGTGGCACCTATCCACATGACTGGGCAGTAGTCCAGGTGCAACAAAACTAGGGCCTGTAGGACCTGCAGACCTGCCTTGTTGATATTGTTGTTAAGAAGGTAGAACAGTGCTTTTACTGTGGACAGACCTCTCCCCATCTTAGCTAATGTTGCTGCCATGCTATGTTGTTGTCTTTAGGTCTCTCTTTATGTAGTGCTATGTTGTCTCACTTGTCGAGATGTGTGTGTTTGTCCTATATTTTTATTTAATTTATTTGTATTTTTAATCCAAGGCCTCATCCCCACAGGAGGCCTTTTGGTGGGCCGTCATTGTAAATAACAATTTGTTCTTAACTGACTTGCCTAGTTAAATAAATACAAATACTCTTGCATCACCTAGCCTAGTCTGAATCCTGGCTTAGGAAGGCCACCAAACATTCTGAAATTTCCATCCCCAACTATCACATTTTCCGACGATATAGAACTGACAAAGGGGAGGAGTTGCAATCTACTGCGGAGATCTGTCATACTATGCAGGTCTGTGCCCAAACAATTTGAGCTTCTACTTTTACTTTCCAGAAACAAGCCACCTTTCCAGAAACAAGTCTCTCACCGTTGCCACTTGTTATAGACCCCCAGCCCCCAGCCCCCAGCTGTGCCCTGGACACCATATGTGAATTGATTGCCTCCCATCTATCTTCAGAGTTCACACTGCTAGGTGACCTAAACTGGGATATGCTTAAAACCCTGGCCGTCCTACAATCTAAACTAGATGCCCTCAATCTCACACAAATTATGAAGGAATTTACCAGGTACGACCCTAAATCCGTAACCCTCTTAGATATCATCCTGACCAACTTGCCCTCTAAATACACCTCTGCTGTCTTCAACCAGGAGCTCAGCAATCACTGCCTCATTGCCTGCGTCCGTAATGGGTCCGCGGTCAAACGACCACCCCTCATCACTGTCAAACGCTCCCTAAAACACCTTTCTAATCGACCTGGCCCGGGTATCCTGGAGGGATATTGACCTCATCCCGTCAGTAGACGATGGTTGGTTCCTCTTTAAAAGTGCTTTCCTCACCATCTTAAATAAGCATGCCCCGTTCATAAAATGTAGAACTAAGAACAGATATAGCCCTTGGTTCACCTCAAAACCTGATTGCCCTTGACCAGCACAAAAACATCCTGTGGCATTCTGCATTAGCATTGAATAGACCCCGCAATATGCAACTTTTCAGGGAAGTTAGTAACCAATATACAGTCAATTAGGAAAGCTAAGGCTAGCTTTTTCAAACAGAAATTTGCATCCTGTAGCACTAATTCCAAAAAGGTTTGGGACACTGTAAAGTCCATGGATAATAAGTGCACCTCCTCCCAGCTGCCCACTGCACTTAGGCTAGGAAACACTGTCACCACTGATAAATCTAAGATAATTTCAATAAGCACCCATTTTCTACAGCTGGCCATGCTTTCCTCCTGGCTATCCCTACCTCGGGCAACAGCTCTGCACCCCCTGCAGCAACTTTCCCAAGCCCCCCCGCACCTCTCCTTCACCAAAATCCAGACAGCGGATGTTCTGAAAGTGCTACAAAATCTGGATCCCTACAAATCAGCCGGGCTAGACAATCTGGACCCTCTCTTTCTAAAATTATCTCCCGAAATTGTTGCAACCCTTATTACTAGCCTGTTCAACCTCTCTTTTGTATCGTCTGAGATCCCCAAAGATTAAAAAGCTGCAGCAACTATTATAGACCTATATCCATCCTGCCCTGCCTTTCTAAAATCTTCGACAACCAAGTTAACAAACAGATCACCGACCATTTCGAATCCCACCGTACCTTCTCCACTATGCAATCTGGTTTCTGAGCTGGTCATGGGTGCACCTCTGCCACGTTCAAGGTCCTAAACAATATCATAATTGATAAGATACAATACTGTGCAGCTGTCTTCATCGACCTGGCCAAGGCTTTTGACTCTGTCAATTACCGCATTCATATCAGCAGACTCATTATCCTTGGTTTCTCAAATGACTGCCTCGCCTGGCTTTTATCCAAAGCGACTTACAGTCATGTGTGCATACATTCTACGTATGGGTGGTCCCGGGAATCGAACCCACTACCCTGGCGTTACAAGCGCCATGCTCTACCAACTGTGCTACTGTAAAATAGCATTGTACCTGGTCAAACACCATTTTTTTATCCAAAAGATTACTAAGGGTTGGTAACAGGCTGATTGGTCGGCTATTTGAGCCAGTAAAGGGGGCTTTACTATTCTTGGGTTGCAGAATGACTTTAGCTTCCCTCCAGGCCTGACGGCACACACATGTTTGTAAGCTTAGGGATGACAAATAGGAGTGGCAATATCATCCGCTATCATCCTCAATAATTTTCCATCCAAGTTGTGATACCCAGGTGGCTTGTCATTGTTGATAGACAACAATACGTTTTTCTATAACACAGTTACTTTACCGAATTCAAAATTACACTGCTTGTCTTTCATAATTTGGTCAGTTATATACTCAGATGTGTAGGTTCAGTGTTTGTTGCTAATTTAGCCAATTAGAAAAGTAGTTGGCAATATCAGTGGGTTTTGTGATGAATGAGCCATATGATTCAATGAATGATGGAGCTGAGTTTGCCTTTTTGCTCAAAATGGAATTTTACGATCATTCTTTATATAATTGATCTTTGTTTCATAGTGTAGTTTCTTCTTCTTTTTGTTCTGTTTAGTCACATGATTTCTTGATTTGCAGCACTTGTGCCAATTGATTGTGCAGCCAGACTTATTTTCCATTCCTTTTGCCTCATCCCTCTCAACCATAACATTTTTCAATTCCTCATCAATCCAAGGGGATATAACAGTTTTTACAGTCATTTTCTTAATGGGTGGGTGCTTATTAGTAACTGGAATAAGAACTGGAATAAGCAATTACATAAGTGTCAAGTGCAGCGTCTGGTTGCTCCTCATTACACACCACAGACCAGCAGCGTCTGGTTGCTCCTCATTACACACCACAGACCAGCAGCGTCTGGTTGCTCCTCATTACACACCACAGACCAGCAGCGTCTGGTTGCTCCTCATTACACACCACAGACCAGCAGTGTCTGGTTGCTCCTCATTACACACCACAGACCAGCAGCGTCTGGTTGCTCCTCATTACACACCACAGACCAGCAGTGTCTGGTTGCTCCTCATTACACACCACAGACCAGCAGTGTCTGGTTGCTCCTCATTACACACCACAGACCAGCAGTGTCTGGTTGCTCCTCATTACACACCACAGACCAGCAGCGTCTGGTTGCTCCTCATTACACACCACAGACCAGCAGCGTCTGGTTGCTCCTCATTACACACCACGGACCAACAACTATTATTTACATCGTCAACATAGGAATCACTACAAATCCTCTTGTATGACCTCGTATACACAATATTAGGTAGAGCATTTGGAACGTTGGTTTTCCAACATATGGCTACTAACTATATTGTGATCACTACAGCTGATGGGTTGGGATACTGCTTTACATCAGATTTCTGCAGCATTAGTAGGTGTGATCGATACATTAACGTACACATAGAGCTAGCATGAATCAAATTCATGTCAATCCCTCATGGCTCAAAGTGGAGGTGAGATTGACTTCATCACTACTTGTTTTTGTAAGAAGTGTTGACATGTTGAATTCTGTTTAAACTACTGGCACACGGCTCAGACAGCCATGGTCTACATGCCACCAGAGGTCTGTTTCTGGCACACGGCTCAGACAGCCATGCACAGTCTGTTTAAAGAGCACGGCTCAGACAGCCATGCATCAGACATGGCATGCCACCAGAGGCGCTTGTTTAAACTACTGGCCAGGGTAGTACGATTCCCGGGACCACATGCCACCAGAGGTCTGTTTAAACTACTGGAATGTATGCACACATGACTGTAAGTCAGACAGCTTTGGATACCCCACAAAATGCGTCTGTTTAAACTAAATGACAGCATATATTATATTATACCCCACAATACATGCCACCAGAGGTCTCTTCACAGTCCCCAATTCCAGAACAAACAACGGGAGGCACACAGTACTACATAGAGCCCATGGCTCCATTGAACTCTATTCCACATCGGGTAACTGATGCAAGTAGAAAAATATTTAAACAACAGGTTAAAAACAATACACCTGCAGGGACTGTGAAGAGACATACACATGCATACCAACACACATACAACGTACACACATATAACATACACACATATAACATACTACATAGACGCTGAACTCTATTCCACAGTACTACATAGAGCCACCTGGATAATCGGGTAACTGATAGTAGTGGCAGGGAGTGGTCTGCATACCAACACACAGTAACACATACTATAATGTATACACACGCTTACACCTGGTGAAATCTGTTTTAACATGTATTTTAATGTTTACAATTTATATTACTGACTTAATTTTAGCTGAACCCCAGGAAGAGTAGCCTTGGTAGCAGCTAATGGGGATCCATAGCAAATACAAATAAGTTTGATTTTAGCGTTATCCACTATTGGGACTCAAGAGTGATGCAGCGGTCTAAGGCACCGCATCTCAGCACTAGAGGCATTACTACAGACCTTGGATTCGATCCCCGGGCTGTCCCATCACAACAGCGTCGTCCGGGTTAGGGTAGGGTTTGGCCGGGGTAAGTTTTCCGGGGTAGGGTTTGGCCGGGGTAGGGTCTCCCGGGGTAGGGTTTTGCGGGGTAGGGTTTTGCGCACGGGGTAGGGTTTGCCCGGGTAGCGGGGTAGGGTTTCGGGTTTCCGGGGTAGGGTTAGGGTAGGGTTTGCGGGTTTGGCGGGGTAGGGTCTGGCCGGGGTAGGGTTTGGCGGGGTAGGGTTTGGCCGGGGTAGGGTTTGGCCGGGGTAGGGTTTGGCCGGGGTAGGGTTTTGCCGGGGTAGGGTTTGGCCGGGGTAGGGTTTGGCCGGGGTAGGGTTTGGCCGGGGTAGGGTTTGGCACCACTGTGTTCAGATGGAATAAAGTCTAGTCTTACTCTCTAAGCAGCTGGAGTGGTATTCGAGGAAGAACTTGGTCTTGGACTTTGTCATGAGGGTGGCAACACAGTTCATGAACTTGATCCCACCCTGAGACACACTGTTGGGATCTGGAAAGAAAAGATTTAAAATAAAGACCATTTGAAAGGCAG
Source organism: Oncorhynchus keta (assembly GCF_023373465.1). Lineage (NCBI taxonomy): Eukaryota > Metazoa > Chordata > Actinopteri > Salmoniformes > Salmonidae > Oncorhynchus > Oncorhynchus keta. Next base: position 95,579,411 of record NC_068421.1, on the reverse strand, counting down.
TTGTCTTGTCCATAATGTTTGACTAGGAAAACAGTAGAAAGAACCTCTTAGGAGTCAGATAATTTCTAACGTCAGATGTACTTAAATGTACAGATGTGTTTAAACATGCAGCCCAATTCTGATATTTTTTCCCCCCACTCATTGGTCTTTTTGACAAATCTCATCAGATCTTTTTTCTGAGCTGATTGGATTTGTAAAAAATAAAAAATAAATTGGTCTGACTGTGTGATCACAGTCATTAGTCACACAGTCGGCACGGTGTAGCTGTCTAGTGAAGTTAGAAACTGTACCGTGCTTGGAGACAAACTGCGATGCCACTCCAACTTCAAATGTGGAGAAAACTGGAGAGTGATCACTGGTCATGATGTCATTGGTGCACCCTGCGAAAGAGGTTTGCCTAATGATATAATTGGTAATAACATTAGCTAAAATGAAACATATATGTAATTGGTTAATGCAATGAATCAATGGATGAATTATCATGTCAGTAGTCTCACCGTATGACTGACAGACCACATGCACCAAGGGGTAGGACTTCCGTAGAACACGATCACACCATGATGGCAGATTGTATTTAGTCTGTGAGGGAGAAAAATATAAATAGTGAACCTTTAATATCAGTCTTTCAGAAATTCAGTATTGAGTATCTTCAAATCGGTTTTAGAGACCCTGTTGTGGTGGCTGTGAGCACAAGCTGGTGCGGTAAGGTAGCCTAGTGGTCAGAGCGTTGGACTATTAACCGAAAGGTTGCAAGATCAAATCCCAGAGCTGACCCACTGTTCTTAGGCCGTCATTTTAAATAAGGATTTGTTCTTAACTGACTTGCCAAGTTCAACAAAAAAAAGACTGGAGTCCCCAGCTACGATGAGATATGGAACTGTTGTTTAGAGGCTGACATTTCAGCCACAGGATTAGGTCATCATTGTAAGTTTTATCCATGTTGGAAAATGGTTATGTGAAATATGTTGAATTTGTACCTTTCAAACAAGGTCAGATCATAGTTATATCCACTGTAAAAACCTAAATAATACGTTGGACAGCACCTCCTACTGGAGAGTCGATCTATCTACAGCACCTCCTACTGGAGAGTCGATCTATCTACAGCACCTCCTACTGGAGAGTTGATCTATCTACAGCACCTCCTACTGGAGAGTTGATCTATCTACAGCACCTCCTACTGGAGAGTTGATCTATCTACAGCACCTCCTACTGGAGAGTTGATCTATCTACAGCACCTCCTACTGGAGAGTTGATCTATCTACAGCACCTCCTACTGGAGAGTTGATCTATCTACAGCACCTCCTACTGGAGAGTTGATCTATCTACAGCACCTCCTACTGGAGAGTTGATCTATCTACAGCACCTCCTACTGGAGAGTTGATCTATCTACAGCACCTCCTACTGGAGAGTTGATCTATCTACAGCACCTCCTACTGGAGAGTTGATCTATCTACAGCAACTCCTAGTGGAGAGTTGATCTATCTACAGCAACTCCTAGTGGAGAGTTGATCTATCTACAGCAACTCCTAGTGGAGAGTTGATCTATCTACAGCACCTCCTACTGGAGAGTTGATCTATCTACAGCACCTCCTACTGGAGAGTTGATCTATCTACAGCACCTCCTACTGGAGAGTTGATCTATCTACAGCAACTCCTACTGGAGAGTTGATCTATCTACAGCACCTCTTACTGGAGAGTTGATCTATCTACAGCACCTCCTACTGGAGAGTTGATCTATCTACAGCACCTCCTACTGGAGAGTTGATCTATCTACAGCACCTCCTACTGGAGAGTTGATCTATCTGACAGCACCTCCTACTGGAGATGATAGCCAATTAACTGGTTGACAATCATCTACTTTTACAATACAGTATATAGCCTATTAATGGTTGACAATCAACTCACTGGAGAGTTGATCTATCTACAGCAACTCCTACTGGAGAGTTGATCTATCTACAGCAACTCCTACTGGAGAGTTGATCTATCTACAGCACCTCCTACTGGAGAGTTGATCTATCTACAGCACCTCCTACTGGAGAGTTGATCTATCTACAGCACCTCCTACTGGAGAGTTGATCTATCTACAGCACCTCCTACTGGAGAGTCGATCTATCTACAGCACCTCCTACTGAGAGTCAAATCTTTCTACAGCACCTCCTACTGGAGAGTCGATCTATCTACAGCACCTCCTACTGGAGAGTCAAATCTATCTACAGCACCTCCTACTGGAGAGTCGATCTATCTACAGCACCTCCTACTGGAGAGTCGATCTATCTACAGCACCTCCTACTGGAGAGTCGATCTATCTACAGCACCTAGCCCTACTGGAGAGTCAAATCTATCTACAGCACCTCCTACTGGACAAGTCAAATCTTTTCAATACAGCACCTCCTACTGGAGAGTTGATCTATCTACAGCACCTCCTACTGGAGAGTCGATCTATCTACAGCACCTCCTACTGGAGAGTTGATCTATCTACTATCCCTTTAGTCTCCCATCCAGGGTTGTAACTAAGACCAGCCCTGCTACTAATATGCTATAATGAGATATATTACTGCGAGATCCCTTAATAACTCAATTTGATTTAGTCGTATTCTTTTACTTAGACTTTTCGGTTGAGATGGAGACGTGAATCTAACACATCAATTATTAATTTGTGGACAAACTGGTATTAAAGCCAGACTATGTCGATGGCACAAAAATTACATCTTCACATGTTGATATTTGATTGTGTTGACAATCAAATCACTTTTACAATACAGTATATAGCCTATTAACTGGTTGACAATCAAATCACTTTTACAATACAGTATATAGCCTATTAACTGGTTGACAATCAAATCACTTTTACAATACAGTATATAGCCTATTAACTGGTTGACAATCAAATCACTTTTACAATACAGTATATAGCCTATTAACTGGTTGACAATCAAATCACTTTTACAATACAGTAAATAGCCTATTAACTGGTTGACAATCAAATCACTTTTACAATACAGTAAATAGCCTATTAACTTGTTGACAATCAAATCACTTTTACAATACAGTATATAGCCTATTAACTGGTTGACAATCAAATCACTTTTACAATACAGTAAATAGCCTATTAACTTGTTGCCAAGTTAAGAAATTATATGTAGAATTAAACCAGTGTGCTAAAATGCAAACATCCATTAGATACATCTCCTTTTAAATGTTGATATTTGGTTGCATTGCCAACCAAACACAATTCAATATTACTTTTGTAATATTACATTTAATCTTACAAACTAACGTAGCAGTTTTTATTCAACCTTAAAACGAGTAACACATGCATGGCCACATTTTAAGGTTGCTGTATAAATGTCTTACGTAATCCTAGAAAGTGATAATAAGTGTGTGTGTTCAAGATAGCGTGCAAAGGTCGCAAAGGTCGCAAAGGTCGCAAAGGTCGCAAAGGTCGCAAAGGTTGCAAAGATCTTCACAATTGCTGTAATAATCTTTACAGAATCTCCAACATCATTGATCACTTTTGCACTTTTAATGTAATCTTAACTGCAATCCAGGTCATTTGGTTCTGCTATGAGATGAAGACCACCTGTACATAGCCCATCTGTAAATAGCACACCCAACTACCTCATCCCCATATTGTTATTTATCCTCTTGCTATTTTGCACCCCAGTATCTCTACTTGCACATCATCATCTGCACATCTAATCACTCCAGTGTTAATGTTAAATTGTAATTATTTAGCCTCTATGGCCTATTTATTGCCTTACCTCCTTACTCTTCTACAGTACATTTGAACACACTGTATACAGATTTTCTATTGTGTTATTGACTGTACGTTTGTTTATGTGTAACTCTGTTGTTGTTTTTGTCGCACTGCTTTGCTTTATCTTGGCCAGGTCGCAGTTGCAAATGAGAACTTGTTCTTAACTGGCCTACCTGGTTAAATAAAGGTGAAATAAATAAAATACATTTTTAAAAAATAACACCATTTGAACTTTTCTTTTAAATGTTTGAAAGCACAGTGACAATACATTTAGATGATAACTAAACCCCCAAATCAGACATTGTTTTTCCATTGGAATTTGACTCTGCTTGTAGATGGTTGAAAGCATAGTGATAACACATTTGGGAATTCAACAAACTTCTAGCAGTCTTTTTGAATGGATGAATAAAAAGTTAAAATCTCATTGAGCCACTTCTTAACCAAATTACTACCCATAATTCCATGTTAAAATGATGCGGTGTGCCCAATGGGATCTGAGAAAACACCGTAAACCTACCCCTGTGGCTTTGGCTTTGGTGTAGGCATATCGCTCTCGTGTGTCTCTCTCGAAACGATACGTGGGCGCGAACGTGATCTCCTCCTCATCTGGAGATGAAATTAAACAACAAAGGTATCAAAGGTCAAGACAGGTGGTCAAACGCTTCATTTTGCACATTTTAATGAGGAAGTGATGATGAAATGCTGATAAATACCTATTATAAACTCAAGCCAAAACTGAAACGGCCCTTTTTCAGTTCCCTGTCTTTCAAAGATAATTAGTAAAAATCCAAATAACTTCACAGATCTTCATTGTAAAGGGTTTAAACACTATTTCTCATGCTTGTTCAATGAACCATAAACAATTAATGAACATGCACCTGTGGAACGGTAGTTAAAGACACTAACAGCTTACAGACGGTAGGCAATTAAGGTCACATTTATGACAACTTAGGACACTAAAGAGGCCTTTTTACTGATTCTGAAAAACACCAAAAGAAAGACGCCCAGAGTCCCTGCTCATCTGCGTGAACGTGCCTTAGGCATGCTGCAAGGAGGTATAAGGACTGCAGATGTGGCCAGGGCAATAAATTGCAATGTCCGTACTGTGAGACGCCTAAGACAGGGAGACAGGAAGGACAGCTGATCGTCCTGGCAGTGGCAGACCACGTGTAACAACACCTGCACAGGATCTGTACATCAGAACATCACACTTCCGGGACAGGTACAGGATGGCAACAACAACTGCCTGAGTTAAACCAAGAACGCACAATCACTCCATCAGTGCTCAGACTGTCCGTAACAGGCTGAGAGAGGCTGGACTGAGGGCTTGTAGGCCTGTTGTAAGGCAGGTCCTCACCAGACATCACAGGCAACAACGTCGCCTATGGGCACAAACCCACCGTTGCTGGACCAGACAGGATTGGCAAAAAGTGCTCTGCACTGACAAGTCACGGTTTTGTCTAACCAGGGGTGATGGTCGGATTCACGTTTATCGTTGAAGGAATGAGCGTTACACGAGGCCTGTACTCTGGAGCGGGATCGATTTGGAGGTGGAGGGTCCGTCATGGTCTGGGGTGGTGTGTCACAGCATCATCGGACTGAGCTTGTTGTCATCGCAGGCAATCTCAACGCTGTGCTTTACAGGGAAGACAACCTCCTCCCTCATGTGGTACCCTTCCTGCAAGCTCATCCTGACATGACCCTCCAGCATGACAATGCCACCAGCCATACTGCTCGTTCTGTGTGTGACTTCCTGCAAGACAGGAATGTCAGTGTTCTGGCATTGCCAACAAAGAGCCCGGATCTCAATCCCATTGAGCACGTCTGGGACCTGTTGGATCGGAGGGTGAGGGCTAGGGCCATTCCCCCCAGAAATATCCGGGAACTTGCAGGTGCCTTGGTGGAAGAGTGGGGTAACATCTCACAGCGACAACTGGCAAATCTGGTGCAGTCCATGAGGAGGAGATACACTGCAGTATTGAATGCAGCTGGTGGCCACACCAGATACTGACTGTTACTTTTGATTTTGACCCCCCCCCTTTGTTCAGGAACACATTATTCCATTTCTGTCAGTCACATGTCTGTGGGACTTATTCAGTTTGTCTCAGTTGTTGAATCTTGTTGTTCATACAAATATTTACACATGTTAAGTTGGCTGAAAATAAACACAGTTGACAGTGAGAGGACGTTTCTTATTTTGCTGAGTTTACGTGGAGTGTGCAACTTTCTTTATTGTGATAGTTTATAGTTTATTCGCCGTTAGTCAGCACCTCCACACAAACACATTTTTCTGTTTGTGTGCCAGCTCATGTTTTTGAAACTACATTTCAATGAGAATAGCATAAGACTTGGACGGTGGGTAGGTGGTATGAAAAGGTCCAATGCACCTGTTTTAAAAAAAACATTTATCTCAATATGACATTTTTTTCTAGGTAACAATTAAGCACCTTACTGTGATTGGTTTTCAATAAAAAAATGATCAAAATCTCATAAAAATGGCTTCTTAGCAAATTGCAGTTTCTCAAGCAAATGTAGCTAGGACTGTCTGGGAGTGGTCTGAGAGAGAGGCCTATTTAGAGGAGCCTAACGGGAGGGATGTGTAACTGTAACGGCTCTCGTTGGGGGAAGGAGACGAACGCGCAGCGTGGTAGGCGTACATCGTATCTTTTTTTTAACCCCTTTTTCTCCCCAATTTCATGGTATCCAATTGTTTTAGTAGCTACTATCTTGTCTCATCGCTACAACTCCCGTACGGGCTCGGGAGAGACTAAGGTTGAAAGTCATGCGTCCTCCGATACACAACCCATCCAAGCCGCACTGCTTCTTTACACAGCGCGCATCCAACCCGGACACCAATGTGTCGGAGGAAACACTGTGCACCTGGCGACCTTGGTTAGCGCTCACTGCGCCCGGCCCGCCACAGGAGTCGCTGGTGCGCGATGAGACAAGGACATCCCTACCTGCCAAACCCTCCCTAACCGGGACGACGCTCGGCCAATTGTACGTCGCCCCACGGACCTCCCGGTCGCGGCCGGTTACGACAGAGCCTGGGCACGAACCCAGAGTCTCTGATGGCACAGCTGGCGCTGCAGTACAGAGCCCTTAACCACTGCGCCACCCGGGAGGCCCCACGTCGTAATTTTATTGATGACACCGAAAAACAACAAAATCAAAAAACGAAAGCGCACAGTTCTGTCAGGCGAAAAACACTAAACAGAAAACAAGATCCCACAAAACCCTAAAGGAAAATGACAACTTATATGTATATATATATATATATATATATATGCCATTTAGCAGACGCTTTTATCCAAATCTCTGATTGGGGGATCCATATGTGATCCCCCAATCAGAGACAACGATAGACAGCTGCCTCTGATTGGGAACCACACTCGGCCAAACACAAAGAAATGGAAAACATAGACTTTCCCACTCAAGTCCCACCCTGACCTCACCCAAACATAGAGAATATAAAGGATCAGGGCGTGACGGTAACCTGAAAACCAGCTGTTCTTGGCAGAGAAACTATCTTTGTTATTAGTGTATTAACAACCTCCTGTCTTTTCAAAAAGCTCTGACACTAAAAGTGCATCAATCATCATTGTCATATCATTTTTTTCCCCAATCTCATAGTGGATATAAAATATAGGTAAAATATAGTTTTTGACTGTTTTAAAATGTAGACACTTGATAGTGTAATGGCTGTTAATCCTGCAATACCAACATACTGTAGATGTGTGCTAACTCTATCACGGTTGGTTTTGTATGAAAATGTATGATTTTGCTAGTGGCCGTGTCTTACCATAGTGTAGGAACACCTTCTCTTCTCCTTTCTCAATGGTGAGCTGGTCTCTACACAGCAGTTCCTGGTACTGCTGCTGTTTGATCTTGGTCACAATGCTCTCTGCTTCCTGTTAAGGGAACACAATGCAAAGCAGCTGTTCTCCTTTTTCCTGCTCGGTGACGTCATCAGCACACCACAGTCTCTTTTTAAATAGGGAATAGGAACTGCATGCTGGCTGTGTGTCCCAAATGGCACCAGGACACGGGTCAAAAGTAGTGCACCAGATAAAGGCGCCAATTAGGATGCATTAGTCAAAAGTAGTGCACCAATTATGATGCATGGCAAAAGTAGTGCACCAGATAAGAGCGCCATTTTGGATGCATAGGTCAAAAGTAAGTGCACCAGATAAGGGCGCCATTTTGGATGCATTGGTCAAAAGTAGTGCACCAAATAAGAGCGCCATTTTGGATGCATAGGTCAAAAGTAGTGCACCAGATAAGGGCGCCATTTTGGATGCATTGGTCAAAAGTAGTGCACCAAATAAGAGCGCCATTTTGGATGCATAGGTCAAAAGTAGTGCACCGGGTAAGGGCGCCATTTTGGATACGGCCACTGTTTCATGCACCAGGCGGTCTGTCCTCCACGTTCTGCTAACCAGTGGCCAAGTAACAACTTGTTCTCTGTTTCTGAACACATTCAAGAAGCACGTTGACAGAAATCATTAGTTGGTTACACTGACACTATCACACAAAGCAGGTTTCCATCCAACCTTTTTTTCAGAGTCAATCACCACCTTCCGGAGACACCTGAAACCCCACCTCTTTAAGGAATACCTAGGATAGGATAAGTAATCCTTCTCACCCCCCTTTTAAGATTTAGATGCACTATTGTAAAGTGACTGTTCCACTGGATGTTATAAGGTGAATGCACCAATTTGTAAGTCGCTCTGGATAAGAGCGTCTGCTAAATGACTTAAATGTAAAATGTCATGCGGGTAATGTAAATATATATTGGATACATGGGAAGTTAACTGTAAAAAGGTGGTTTTCATGGGCACTATGTCACCACGCATAGTCCTCTATCTGCAACAAGTCAATTGGATGGAAACACATCTATGTTGGGAAAAATACTGATAATTATTGTTTTCTTTGCTGATTTTAGAATATTTGTAAGAAAATCTGTCACTAATTGGATGGAAACCTAGCTACTGACATTAATTCCTCTCAATATTATCTCCACTTTTTGTAATACTGTCATGATCTCAGTAAGAGAAGACTAAGTTGAGTGTTGTTGATACTGTGAGCAACCCAACACCAACTTGTCAAAACGTCTGGATCTCCTGGAGTAGCGGTTAAGGTGTTTGGGTTGATGGCCGCTGGACCCTGGTTTGAGTCCCGGTTGGGCTACCCCCCACCCCCCAGAATTAGCTACAATACAATCTCCCCATCCAATGGTAACTAACTGCTTAACTTAGTATAACTTACTGTGGATGGCAGTTCGATTCGATAATTCAGATCCCCGAACCAGAACAGATGAGTGACTCGATGTGTAATGTCAAAAGGGTTCAGTTTCTTATCTCCAAGATTCAGAAAGCGTAGGATGCTGACGTAATTCTGGTTGCGTCTGGCAAGAGAACAAATGTTGAGGAATTAAATGTCTTGTTTCAAGATGAGAAATGGTGTTTTCTTTCCTCACGTTTAGCTATTTTTTTTTATTTTTTTGCAATATGCTCACATCTTTATGTTTCTCTATTCATCAAACAGAAAATAATTCCATTCATTTGTATGGGTTAGATTTAGACAAATTCCAAGACACTTGTAGGGGGGACGTAGAGCAAAACGGGCAGTGGATTGAGACACGTCCCATGTAAACAAACAGGTATCTCTACTGGTCTGACAAACAGGTATCTCTACTGGTCTGGTATCTCTACTGGTCTGGCAAACAGGTATCTCTACTGGTCTGACAAACAGGTATCTCTACTGGTCTGACAAACAGGTATCTCTACTGGTCTGACAAACTGGTATCTCTACTGGTCTGGCAAACAGGTATCTCTACTGGTCTGACAAACAGGTATCTCTACTGGTCTGACAAACAGGTATCTCTACTGGTCTGACAAACAGGTATCTCTACTGGTCTGACAAACTGGTATCTCTACTGGTCTGACAAACTGGTATCTCTACTGGTCTGGTATCTTTACTGGGTTAACAAACAGGTATCTCTACTGGTCTGGTATCTCTACTGGTTTAACAAACTGGTATCTCTACTGGTCTGAAAACTGGTATCTCTACTGGTCTGGTATCTTTACTGGGTTAACAAACAGGTATCTCTACTGGTCTGACAAACAGGTATCTGTACTGGTCTGGTATCTCTACTGGTCTGACAAACAGGTATATCTACTGGTCTGACAAACAGGTATCTCTACTGGTCTGGTATCTCTACTGGTCTGACAAACAGGTATCTCTACTGGTCTGGTATCTCTACTGGTCTGACAAATGGGTATCTCTACTGGTCTGGTATCTCTACTGGTCTGACAAACAGGTATCTCTACTGGTCTGACAAACTGGTATCTCTACTGGTCTGACAAACAGGTATCTCTACTGGTCTGACAAACAGGTATCTCTACTGGTCTGGTATCTCTACTGGTCTGACAAACTGGTATCTCTACTGGTCTGGTATCTCTACTGGTCTGACAAACAGGTATCTCTACTGGTCTGACAAACTGGTATCTCCACTGGTCTGACAAACAGGTATCTCTACTGGTCTGACAAACAGGTATCTCTACTGGTCTGACAAACAGGTATCTCTACTGGTCTGACAAACTGGTATCTCTACTGGTCTGGCAAACAGGTATCTCTACTGGTCTGGCAAACAGGTATCTCTACTGGTCTGACAAACAGGTATCTCTACTGGTCTGACAAACTGGTATCTCTACTGGTCTGGTATCTTTACTGGGTTAACAAACAGGTATCTCTACTGGTCTGGTATCTCTACTGGTCTGACAAACAGGTATCTGTACTGGTCTGGTATCTCTACTGGTCTGACAAACAGGTATATCTACTGGTCTGACAAACAGGTATCTCTACTGGTCTAGTATCTCTACTGGTCTGACAAATGGGTATCTCTACTGGTCTGGTATCTCTACTGGTCTGACAAACAGGTATCTCTACTGGTCTGACAAACTGGTATCTCTACTGGTCTGACAAACAGGTATCTCTACTGGTCTGACAAACAGGTATCTCTACTGGTCTGGTATCTCTACTGGTCTGACAAACGGGTATCTCTACTGGTCTGGTATCTCTACTGGTCTGACAAACTGGTATCTCCACTGGTCTGACAAACAGGTATCTCCACTGGTCTGACAAACAGGTATCTCTACTGGTCTGACAAACAGGTATCTCTACTGGTCTGACAAACAGGTATCTCTACTGGTCTGACAAACAGGTATCTCTACTGGTCTGGTATCTCTACTGGTCTGACAAACAGGTATCTCTACTGGTCTGGTATCTCTACTGGTCTGACAAACAGGTATCTCTACTGGTCTGACAAACAGGTATCTGTACTGGTCTGGTATCTCTACTGGTCTGACAAACAGGTATCTCTACTGGTTTGACAAACAGGCATCTCTACTGGTCTGGTATCTCTACTGGTCTGACAAACAGGTATCTCTACTGGTCTGGTATCTCTACTGGTCTGACAAACAGGTATCTCTACTTGTTTAACTGACGGATTTAGATTGACCCACCGATGCGTCAATAGACTCTCGGGGGTTTTAAAACCTACTCAGGAAATAGAGCAGACAGACCACAAATAACATTCTAAACAATACTGGAGTGTAAACAAAACAAAACTCCTCAGAGTTTAGATACATTTTGAGGAGATGTTAAATAAATGTACTGATATTGTGCCAGTGGAATACTTTCTTATTTTTTATTAAATCTTTCCATGCATTACTCAATGCAAGACAATTGAGAGGAGTTCTGGTCAGACATATACCACATTTAAATGGTCTGTTTTTATTTGGTCATTTTAAATCCCAAATCTCTGTACCTACTGAGATGTATTTCTGGGAAATGAATACACTTTTTAATACACACCGTTCTGGGAAAACATGGAAATTGTCTACATTTGACACAGCCATTCAGTATGCTTTAGAATTTTTATAGTCTGAAAAATTATTTTTCAACCATTATTTTTGGTCCCTGCAGCTCACCTGATCTTCTTCTCACTGCCTGAGGTCAGGTGGCTGTTGACGAAGCCAAAGGAAGTACCGTTGAACATGAAGGACACGCCCACTGCTCCCTTATTTCCTGGAAAAACAAAAATAAAATGAACGGATGTATCTTTGATCAAAGGGCCCGTTTCCCGGACACAGATTAAGGTTAGTCCTGGACTAAAAAGCAATTTCAAAGAGTATTCTGCATTGAGCAAGCTTTTTAATCAAGGACTAGCTATAATCTATGTCTGGGAGACAGTGAGCTGATGGGACTACAGTGTGTTAATGGGACTGCAGTGAGCTGATGGGACTGCAGTGTGTTAATGGGACTGCAGTGAGCTGATGGGACTGCAGTGAGTTGATGGGACTGCAGTGTGTTGATGGGACTGCAGTGTGTTGATGGGACTGCAGTGTGTTGATGGGACTGCAGTGTGTTGATGGGACTGCAGTGTGTTGATGGGACTGCAGTGAGCTGATGGGACTGCAGTGAGCTGATGGGACTGCAGTGAGCTGATGGGACTGCAGTGAGCTGATGGAACTGCAGTGAGCTGATGGGACTGCAGTGAGCTGATGGGACTGCAGTGTGTTGATGGGACTGCAGTGTGTTGATGGGACTGCAGTTAGTTGATCGGACTGCAGTGTGTTGATCGGACTGCAGTGTGTTGATGGGACTGCAGTGTGTTGATGGGACTGCAGTGTGTTGATGGGACTGCAGTGAGCTGATGGGACTGCAGTGAGCTGATGGGACTGCAGTGAGCTGATGGGACTGCAGTGAGCTGATGGAACTGCAGTGAGCTGATGGGACTGCAGTGTGTTGATGGGACTGCAGTGTGTTGATGGGACTGCAGTGTGTTGATGGGACTGCAGTGTGTTGATGGGACTGCAGTGAGTTGATGGGACTGCAGTGAGTTGATGGGACTGCAGTGTGTTGATGGGACTGCAGTGTGTTGATGGGACTGCAGTGTGTTGATGGGACTGCAGTGTGTTGATGGGACTGCAGTGTGTTGATGGGACTGCAGTGTGTTGATGGGACTGCAGTGAGCTGATGGGACTGCAGTGAGCTGATGGGACTGCAGTGAGCTGATGGGACTGCAGTGAGCTGATGGAACTGCAGTGAGCTGATGGGACTGCAGTGAGCTGATGGGACTGCAGTGTGTTGATGGGACTGCAGTGTGTTGATGGGACTGCAGTTAGTTGATCGGACTGCAGTGTGTTGATCGGACTGCAGTGTGTTGATGGGACTGCAGTGTGTTGATGGGACTGCAGTGTGTTGATGGGACTGCAGTGAGCTGATGGGACTGCAGTGAGCTGATGGGACTGCAGTGAGCTGATGGGACTGCAGTGAGCTGATGGAACTGCAGTGAGCTGATGGGACTGCAGTGTGTTGATGGGACTGCAGTGTGTTGATGGGACTGCAGTGTGTTGATGGGACTGCAGTGAGTTGATGGGACTGCAGTGAGTTGATGGGACTGCAGTGTGTTGATGGGACTGCAGTGTGTTGATGGGACTGCAGTGTGTTGATGGGACTGCAGTGTGTTGATGGGACTGCAGTGAGTTGATGGGACTGCAGTGAGTTGATGGGACTGCAGTGAGCTGATGGGACTGCAGTGTGTTGATGGGACTGCAGTGAGTTGATGGGACTGCAGTGAGTTGATGGGACTGCAGTGTGTTGATGGGACTGCAGTGAGTTGATGGGACTGCAGTGAGTTGATGGGACTGCAGTCTGTTGATGGGACTGCAGTGTGTTGATGGGACTGCAGTGAGTTGATGGGACTGCAGTGTGTTGATGGGACTGCAGTGTGTTGATGGGACTGCAGTGTGTTGATGGGACTGCAGTGTGTTGATGGGACTGCAGTGAGCTGATGGAACTGCAGTGAGCTGATGGGACTGCAGTGTGTTGATGGGACTGCAGTGTGTTGATGGGACTGCAGTGTGTTGATGGGACTGCAGTGAGCTGATGGAACTGCAGTGAGCTGATGGGACTGCAGTGAGTCGATCGGACTTACCCAAAGCGTTGGCGATCCCTGTCTTGACGCTGTCTGAGAAGATGTGTGAGATTCTGTTTTCGTGCTCTGGCTTGGCTAGCACCACGATGCGGATGTTCCATAGGGTCTGGGTGGCTATCTGGACAAAATTAAAACACATAATAATGATACCTTGGCCATTCCTTATGGTCGACTCTATTACAATCTGACAAACTATATTTAAACGGGCCACTGTCATTTGTAATGTAACCCAAACTCAAACCAGTGTAGGAATAAGGAGATCCTTTAAGGGTGGGTTTACTGGACTCAGATTAAGCCTTGTCCTACAGTGAAAAGCTTGCTACATGGAGAATCTCTATTGAAAGTGCTCTTTAGTTCAGGTCCAGGCTTCATTTATTGTATGTCTGGGAAACTGAGACACTGGCTCTGAGTGTTGAAACTGAGACACTGGCTCTGAGTGTTGAAACTGAGACACTGGCTCTGAGTGTTGAAACTGAGACACTGGCTCTGAGTGTTGAGACTGAGACACTGGCTCTGAGTGTTGAGACTGAGACACTGGCTCTGAGTGTTGAGACTGAGACACTGGCTCTGAGTGTTGAGACTGAGACACTGGCTCTGAGTGTTGAGACTGAGACACTGGCTCTGAGTGTTGAGACACTGGCTCTGAGTGTTGAGACACTGGCTCTGAGTGTTGAGACACTGGCTCTGAGTGTTGAGACACTGGCTCTGAGTGTTGAGACACTGGCTCTGAGTGTTGAGACACTGGCTCTGAGTGTTGAGACACTGGCTCTGAGTGTTGAGACACTGGCTCTGAGTGTTGAGACACTGGCTCTGAGTGTTGAGACTGAGACACTGGCTCTGGCTCTGAGTGTTGAGACTGAGACACGGGCCCTATCTCAAATCCTCTTCCCTCAATTCCTCAAATCCTATCTCTTGCCTCCTCAACCGTACTGGAGGAGAACATCCAAGGTCCCTCCCCTCAGGCCTTCTTCTCCAATCGGTGCAAGGAATCATGAAAATACTAATTGAGATAGTAACTGACTTGTTTGAAACTGATGTTGGTGGTTCCTCTCAAGGCACTCTTCAGCGTGTCTATCCACTCCTTCTCCCCCAGGGGATCTTCCTGAGTCCCGAACACATAGATGTCATGAGGAATGTGATCGGCCGTGTCGTCCCTGGTCTTGCCCTGACCCTTACACTGGAACCATGATGCTATGTTGTGTGGGGGGCTGGCGTTCCCTTGGGAGAGACAATGATAAATCAGGCAATCAATATATTGTTTTTTATCTCAATTAGGAAATGTGTAGCTAGTTGTTGAGTCATTCAGCAAAACAATTATCCACTGAGTTAAAAAAAAAAAAAAAAAAACAGCAATATCGATATTGATCAATGGGCGATTCCATCTCACCGTGGGCCCCAAAAATATCCGAGATTGTTCTGGAAATTCTCACATAGAAACGTAATTGTGAGGAAGGATGTTTGACATATTTTTTTTTTTTTTACATTTGTTTCACAAAAAAAAAGCGTAATTGATACAGACAACATCTTAAGAGTCATTATACTCCTTATGGTGTTCTCTATCCCATAGAGCCTAGCGGAGAGAGGATGCCCGTTGTCACAGTTCCAAGACCAGCCCTACGTGTCTGGCTAATCCTACATCAATGACGTGGGTGGATCTCAAAACTGAACCTGGATCAGCGTTAACTAGCAATGATATCCTTCGTCACCGTCGTCTTTTCGACAGATATCTCGAACCCGTCATGACGATTCAACAAAACAATCAATCATTTTCAAGTTTCTTTACAGCAAATTTCTTAGTTACATGATTGTATAACTAGCAAAGGAGTATTGAAATTGAGAGTGCAGTAATGAGGAAGTTTGGCAATGAGGAGGAAAACTAGCATAGTTCAGCTAGCCAGCTAGTTTAGGCAAGGGAAACCCGGGGGAAACGAGCTCGGGCCTCGTGGTTGTGCGCCCATGTAGGAGACATAATGTCGTTATTATGCCCCGACTTCAGGAGTTGGTGGCAAAAAGTTTGATTTACCAATTCAGAGACTGAAACGAAAACATCAGATTATTTATATTTAAGGACAATGAATCGATATAAAGTACAATCCCGAGATCAGCTGTAAAACAAATCTTCAAATGATGTTTGAAAATAGAAAATGAAGGGTGAAGTCACTTCCCTCCTTACCATTCTATAGGGTCTTACAGGAAGCACCTTACCATTCTATAGGGTCTTACAGGAAGCACCTTACCATTCTATAGGGTCTTACAGGAAGCACCTTACCATTCTATAAGGTCTTACAGGAAGCACCTTACCATTCTATAGGGTCTTACAGGAAGCACCTTACCATTCTATAGGGTCTTACAGGAAGCACCTTACCATTCTATAGGGTCTTACAGGAAGCACCTTACCATTCTATAGGGTCTTACAGGAAGCACCTTACCATTCTATAAGGTCTTACAGGAAGCACCTTACCATTCTATAGGGTCTTACAGGAAGCACCTTACCATTCTATAGGGTCTTACAGGAAGCACCTTACCATTCTATAGGGTCTTACAGGAAGCACCTTACCATTCTATAGGGTCTTACAGGAAGCACCTTACCATTCATTCTATAGGGTCTTACAGGAAGCACCTTACCATTCTATAGGGTCTTACAGGAAGCACCTTACCATTCTATAGGGTCTTACAGGAAGCACCTTACCATTCTATAGGGTCTTACAGGAAGCACCTTACCATTCTATAGGGTCTTACAGGAAGCACCTTACTATTCTATGGGGTCTTACAGGAAGCATGTAGCTTCAAATGACCTGTTTCATCATGATTTTCCCCAAAAAATGGTTTGTGATACAAATGTAAAAGCATATTAAATATCTTCCCTCCCAAAAACATTTTCGGGCCACGCTGGTGTGGAATCACCCCAATAGAGTATTTATTAGAAACCAACTATAACACTATGTCAAATGTTCTATCTATTCTAGTTAAAAGGTAGACATTGAAGGCAGCCATTTTACCCATATTCCAGGTGCCAACGAATATAGTGATCATATCTGGCTCAGGCTTGTCTGAGTGTTTGTTCTTCATCTGCTGAAGGAGTTGACAGAACCCCTCTCTTTTCTGGTGACACACAGACAGACGCCAGAAGGTCACCATACAGGTAACATGAAAACGTAGCACCAAAGCACTTTGGAGGTCTTTACCTTTGTGTCGTCGAAGACAAACTCTTTCCTCAGAGTTTTCTCCTTCTCTGTTTCCACCATGATCACCATCTTGGCAACCTTCTGGGATTTCACGAGCTGTAAGACTTGACATGACATAGATTAGACCTACATCAACTGGTGTCTTTGATTGTCTCCCAAATTATACTACTAAGTAGAACACTATATAGGGAATTAGGTGCCATTTGGGACAAAGATTTAGATACAATACAGAATGTAAAATATAAATACACTTCCCTGGGATTTTATCATGAATAGAGTACTGACTTTTATTGTGAACAAAGTATTTGTCTTCTGGCCCGTCTTTAGATTTCTTGAAGTAGATCTTCCCATTTTCCACATCCACCTTGAGGAACATCTTGGTTGTGAGACCAAGCAACTCTGACTTGACCTGCAAAGAAGACCACGACCTCACAAGTTCACAAAAGGAACCGGTCCTTGTGCAATTAAACCGTGCAAAGATCATTTGAAGAGATTCGTTCCAAAACGTTACATCCACAAATTTTTGCACATTTTGTTTTAATATTTACAAAAATCTGAAATAATTCCTACGTGTGTAAAATATGACTGTTCCCACATGTTTTATTCATATGTTTAATGTAAATTAAAACAGGGTTGGTTGTTCATATCCTGTGATATGGTTGTGTGGTCTAGCTATCTTCAGATGAATGAACTGTAAGTCGCTCTGGATAAGAGAATCTGCTGAAAATACTCAAATGTTAAATGTAAATATTTTACATACAGATCTCATATTACTGTATTGATTAATTTTAGAAAAAAAAAAAAAAAAAAAAAAAAATATATATATATATATATATATACACTGATGTAACAAAGCACCTTACCATTCTATAGGGTCTTACAGGAAGCACCTTACCATTCTATAGGGTCTTACAGGAAGCACCTTACCATTCTATAGGGTCTATATATATGAGAGAGAACTGTACAAATGATTTGTTACATCAGTGTATATATATATATATATATATATCTTTTTTCTAAAATTAATCAATACAGTAATATGAGATCTGTATGTAAAATATTCACATATATATACACTGATGTAACAAATAATCTGTACAGTTGTTTAAATGGGGCGGCAGGGTAGCCTAGTGGTTAGAGCATTGGACTAGTAACCGGAATGTTGCAAGTTCAAACCCCCGACCTGACAAGGTACAAATCTGTCGTTCTGCCCCTGAACAGGCAGTTAACCCACTGTTCCCAGGCCGTCATTGAAAATAAGAATTTGTTCTTAACTGACTTGCCTGGTTAAATAAAGGTTAAAAAAAAAAAAAGTGTCACATGTCTGTGTAAAACCTAGCAGTACTACTTATTCCTCTGAGAGTGAGGCGGATATTTAGCAGTAAAACATGATTATTTGTCTCTCTGAAATGAAACCATCAAGTGATTCTATTTTAAACAAATACATTTATGTCATTGATTAGATAGTGTATATAAAACACACCATTCTCTCGTCATTTTTTTAAACATTAAAAGACCATTTTCCAACATTTCTGAAAATGGATATATAGCGTTTTGGAATAAAAACCTAATTTGAAGTTTTACTCAGGGCAAACAACTGCCCCCTCTCATTGAAGCCAAGTCCAACGCGGACCACAGTACTGCAGACGTTGTTAGCAACAAAAATAAAAAACAGGATACCCTGTTGTAGCGAATGTGAAAATGAATTGTTTTGTGGTCAATCTTCGTGGTATAAAAATAAAAAAAATTCAGATGACAATCATGTTACCGATAATTACTCCTATTACACCATATGAATACCCTTAAACAAGAAGATCTAAGTATGATTTAGCTGCTATGGTCAGCCTGCACTACCACGGTTGGCCTTCAACTTGATACTCAATGAGAGGGGGCAGAGCTAACCTGGAGCTAGCCTGGAGGTAGCCTGGAGCTAGCCTGGAGGTAGCCTGGAGCTAGCCTGGAGGTAGCCTGGAGCTAGCCTGGAGGTAGCCTGGAGCTAGCCTGGAGGTAGCCTGGAGCTAGCCTGGAGCTAGCCTGGAGCTAGCCTGGAGCTAGCCTGGAGGTAGCCTGGAGCTAGCCTGGAGGTAGCCTGGAGCTAGCCTGGAGGTAGCCTGGAGCTAGCCTGGAGCACTCATTGAGGTTACCCCAATGATAATTGAGAGAAATCCCTTTGTTTCAGTCAAGTTTCTTTCTCTAAATCTTGCCTTTTGATACGTCATAAAGTTATGAAAATGACTCTTGTATCTCTTCTTTTTTTTTTTATAGCTCACTTACTTCAAATGTAATAGGTGGTATTAGAGACCGTCTGTGGCCTCCGTCGTATCCAGCCCACTCAAACACGGCTGTTTTGGCCTGGAAAAAAAAGGGAACTACAGTATTTGAAGGTGGAACACTACTTTCTCATGACTCTGTTTTCACCCTGGTCCGGGTAAGTCAACATGACACAGGAAAGACGTTTCAGCATCTCAGAGGTCACCTACACCAGGGTTACTTAGAGATTGATAGATATAGAAAATGGATGAGCTTGGTGCAAAAAAAAAATTGAATAACGTTTTAATTTTCGAATATGATTTTCTTCCCAAATGAAACCCTATTCCCTTATATATAGTGTGTTACTTTTGGCCAGAGCCCTATGGGCCCTATAGTAGTGCACTATATAGGGAATAGGGTGCCATTTGGGACAGGTCCTAGGGTTTAGAATCGTGTTAAAACCTTCTCTTCTATGGAGTAGAGCAGCTTGGTCAGTTGTTCCAGCCTGAAGGACACAGACTGGTCGGAATCTGCTGACACCTAGAAATGAAAACAGAAACGTGACGTGAATTAGACACTTAAAAAGACAACAGAATTAATTTGAAACCAACTACTGGAAACAGGATATTCTATTGATGGGCAGAGTGTCTATTCCTGCAGAATAACCCAAGAGATGGGCAGAGGTAGACTACACTATAGTAGAATAGAGCAGAGGTAGACTACACTATAGTAGAATAGAGCAGAGGTAGGCGACACTATAGTAGAAGAGAGCAGAGGTAGGCTACACTATAGTAGAATAGAGCAGAGGTAGGCTACACTATAGTAGAATAGAGCAGAGGTAGGCTACACTATAGTAGAATAGAGCAGAGGTAGACTACACTACAGTAGAATAGAGCAGAGGTAGTCTACAGTACAGCAGAATAGAACAGAGGTAGACTACACTATAGTAGAACAGAGCAGAGGTAGACTACACTATAGTAGAATAGAGCAGAGGTAGGCTACACTATAGTAGAAGAGAGCAGAGGTAGGCTACACTATAGTAGAATAGAGCAGAGGTAGGCTACACTATAGTAGAATAGAGCAGAGGTAGGCTACACTATAGTAGAATAGAGCAGAGGTAGACTACACTATAGTAGAATAGAGCAGAGGTACATAACACTACAGTAGAATAGAGCAGAGGTAGTCTACAGTACAGCAGAATAGAACAGAGGTAGACTACACTATAGTAGAATAGAGCAGAGGTACATAAAACTACAGTAGAATAGAGTAGAGGTAGACTACACTACAGTAGAATAGAGTAGAGGTAGACTACACTACAGTAGAATAGAGCAGAGGTAGACTACACTACAGTAGAATAGAGCAGAGGTAGACTACAGTACACTACAGTAGAATAGAGTAGAGGTAGACTACACTACAGTAGAATAGAGCAGAGGTAGACTACACTATAGTAGAATAGAGCAGAGGTAGGCTACAGGACAGTAGAATAGAACAGAGGTAGACTACAGTACACTACAGTAGAATAGAGTAGAGGTAGACTACAGTACACTACAGTAGAATAGAGGAGAGGTAGTACACTAGAATAGAGAGAGGTAGACTACAGTAGAATAGAATAGAGGAGAGGTAGACAGTAGAATAGAGCAGAGGTAGGCTACACTATAGTAGAATAGAGCAGAGGTAGACTACACTACAGTAGAATAGAGCAGAGGTAGACTACAGTACACTACAGTAGAATAGAACAGAGGTAGACTACACTACAGTAGAATAGAGTAGAGGTAGACTACACTACAGTAGAATAGAGCAGAGGTAGACTACACTATAGTAGAATAGAGCAGAGGTAGACTACAGTACACTACAGTAGAATAGAACAGAGGTAGACTACACTACAGTAGAATAGAGCAGAGGTAGACTACAGTACACTACAGTAGAATAGAGGTAGACTACACTATAGTAGAATAGAGCAGAGGTAGACTACACTATAGTAGAATTGAGCAGAGGTAGACTACACTACAGTACAGTAGAATAGAGCAGAGGTAGACTACACTATAGTAGAATCGAACAGAGGTAGACTACAGTACAGTAGAATAGAGGAGAGGTAGACTACACTATAGTAGAATAGAACGGAGGTAGACTACACTATAGTAGAATAGAGCAGAGGTAGGCTACACTATAGTAGAATAGAGCAGAGGTAGACTACACTACAGTAGAATAGAGCAGAGGTAGACTACACTACAGTAGAATAGAGCAGAGGTAGACTACAGTACACTACAGTAGAATAGAGCAGAGGTAGACTACACTACAGTAGAATAGAGCAGAGGTAGACTACAGTACACTACAGTAGAATAGAGCAGAGGTAGACTACAGTACACTACAGTAGAATAGAGTAGAGGTAGACTACACTACAGTAGAATAGAGCAGAGGTAGACTACACTATAGTAGAATAGAACAGAGGTAGACTACAGTACAGTAGAATAGAGGAGAGGTAGACTACACTATAGTAGAATAGAACGGAGGTAGACTACACTATAGTAGAATAGAGCAGAGGTAGGCTACACTATAGTAGAATAGAGCAGAGGTAGACTACAGTACACTACAGTAGAATAGAACAGAGGTAGACTACACTACAGTAGAATAGAGCAGAGGTAGACTACAGTACACTACAGTAGAATAGAACAGAGGTAGACTACAGTACACTACAGTAGAATAGAGTAGAGGTAGACTACACTACAGTAGAATAGAGCAGAGGTAGACTACAGTACACTACAGTAGAATAGAACAGAGGTAGACTACACTACAGTAGAATAGAGCAGAGGTAGACTACAGTACACTACAGTAGAATAGAGCAGAGGTAGACTACAGTACACTACAGTAGAATAGAGGAGAGGTAGACTACACTACAGTAGAATAGAGGAGAGGTAGACTGCAGTACACTATAGTAGAATAGAGCAGAGGTAGACTACAGTACACTACAGTAGAATAGAGTAGAGGTAGACTACACTACAGTAGAATAGAGCAGAGGTAGACTACACTATAGTAGAATAGAGCAGAGGTAGACTACAGTACACTACAGTAGAATAGAGGTAGACTACACTATAGTAGAATAGATCAGAGGTAGACTACACTATAGTAGAATTGAGCAGAGGTAGACTACACTACAGTACAGTAGAATAGAGCAGAGGTAGACTACACTATAGTAGAATCGAACAGAGGTAGACTACAGTACACTACAGTAGAATATAGGAGAGGTAGACTACAGTACAGTAGAATAGAGCAGAGGTAGACGACAGTACAGTAGAATAGAACAGAGGTAGACTACAGTACAGTAGAATAGAGGAGAGGTAGACTACACTATAGTAGAATAGAACGGAGGTAGACTACACTATAGTAGAATAGAGCAGAGGTAGGCTACACTATAGTAGAATAGAGCAGAGGTAGACTACACTACAGTAGAATAGAGCAGAGGTAGACTACAGTACACTACAGTAGAATAGAGCAGAGGTAGACTACAGTACACTACAGTAGAATAGAACAGAGGTAGACTACACTACAGTAGAATAGAACAGAGGTAGACTACAGTACACTACAGTAGAATAGAGGAGAGGTAGACTACAGTACACTATAGTAGAATAGAGCAGAGGTAGACTACAGTACACTACAGTAGAATAGAACAGAGGTAGACTACACTACAGTAGAATAGAACAGAGGTAGACTACAGTACACTACAGTAGAATAGAACAGAGGTAGACTACACTACAGTAGAATAGAGCAGAGGTAGACTACAGTACACTACAGTAGAATAGAGCAGAGGTAGACTACAGTACACTACAGCAGAATAGAGGAGAGGTAGACTACAGTACACTACAGTAGAATAGAGCAGAGGTAGACTACAGTACACTACAGTAGAATAGAGGAGAGGTAGACTACAGTACACTACAGTAGAATAGAGCAGAGGTAGACTACACTATAGTAGAATAGAGCAGAGGTAGACTACAGTACACTACAGTAGAATAGAACAGAGGTAGACTACACTACAGTAGAATAGAGCAGAGGTAGACTACAGTACACTACAGTAGACTAGAACAGAGGTAGACTACACTACAGTAGAATAGAGTAGAGGTAGACTACACTACCGTAGTATAGAGCAGAGGTAGACTACACTACAGTAGAATAGAGCAGAGGTAGACTACAGTACACTACAGTAGAATAGAGGAGAGGTAGACTACAGTACACTACAGTAGAATAGAGGAGAGGTAGACTACAGTACACTACAGTAGAATAGAGGAGAGGTAGACTACAGTACACTACAGTAGAATAGAGGAGAGGTAGACTACAGTACACTACAATGTTAAATTAAAACATCAGACAACCTTCAGCAACATTCAGCTTTAACATAATAGCAACCTGCAATCGCGCATCTACAACCAGGAAGCGTAACGTCTCATTTTAACAGAAAGACCAAGATCCTCTCCAATACAGCTCGCACCGACCCATTTCCTAATTGAGGTTTAACGGTAAACCGATTCCGTCTCCAATGCAGTTACAAACCGTCTCTTTACTGAATGTTGACGTTCAAACAACGTCTGATTAAAAAAAAAAAAAAGTGAATATGAATAATGTCCACCTACCGGAGTCCTCAGACGTCCGATCCCTGGGGAGAGCTGCTGGTCCAGAAGCCTCTGAAAGGTCTCCAGAGTGGGCAGGGTACGGGAGATCTCGCTGGTGCAACATAGGAGCATAGCAATTGTTTTAAATTCTGTTTACCAGGGTTTATGGGGGTCGATTTCAATTCAGTTTCCATCCCTAATTGGTTGAACGAATTAAATGGACCCCGAAAACCGACTGAGATCTCACTGACACATTTATAGGAGTACAGAAATGTTCTTTCATTTAATTAACAAGGGACAATTAAACACTGTTCATAGTGAAAGCCAAGTCATGTACATGTTGTACCTGTTCAGGTGTTTACAGTACTGTGTACCTGTTCAGTTGTTTACAGTACTGTGTACCTGTTCAGTTGTTTACAGTACTGTGTACCTGTTCAGGTGTTTACAGTACTGTGTACCTGTTCAGGTGTTTACAGTACTGTGTACCTGTTCAGTTGTTTACAGTACTGTGTACCTGTTCAGTTGTTTACAGTACTGCGTACCTGTTCAGTTGTTTACAGTACTGTGTACCTGTTCAGTTGTTTACAGTACTGTGTACCTGTTCAGTTGTTTACAGTACTGCGTACCTGTTCAGTTGTTTACAGTACTGCGTACCTGTTCAGTTGTTTACAGTACTGTGTACCTGTTCAGTTGTTTACATTACTGTGTACCTGTTCAGTAGGTTCAGTTTACAGTACTGTTTACAGTACCTACCTGTTCAGTTGTTTACAGTACTGCGTACCTGTTCAGTTGTTTACAGTACTGTACCTGTTCACCTACAGTACTGCGTACCTGTGTTTACAGTACTGTGTACCTGTTCAGTTGTTTACAGTACTGTGTACCTGTTCACTGTTTACAGTATCTGTTCAGTTGTTTACAGTACTGTGTACCTGTTCAGTTGTTTACAGTACTGTGTACCTGTTCAGTTGTTTACAGTACTGCGTACCTGTTCAGTTGTTTACAGTACTGCGTACCTGTTCAGTTGTTTACAGTACTGTGTACCTGTTCAGTTGTTTACAGTACTGCGTACCTGTTCAGTTGTTTACAGTACTGCGTACCTGTTCAGTTGTTTACAGTACTGCGTACCTGTTCAGTTGTTTACAGTACTGCGTACCTGTTCAGTTGTTTACAGTACTGTACCTGTTCAGTTGTTTACAGTACTGCGTACCTGTTCAGTTGTTTACAGTACTGCGTACCTGTTCAGTTGTTTACAGTACTGCGTACCTGTTCAGTTGTTTACAGATTCCCATGGTGAGCTTCTTTAGATGGGGGAGGGATGGATTCCCATTCTGGACTTGCTCAGCATCGAGAGAGACCGAGGTGTGGAAGTATTCCTCAATGGATTTTTGGTGCTCCTCTGGCAGGCTGGAATATATGATTGAATTGAATTGAATTGAATTTATTTTAGGTAACAGACACATATACAACAACCTGTACAATGTGGACCCAGAGGATATCACTTGAAAGTATTTATAATGTTTTTTTTTTTACAAAATGCTTGTTTCCAAAGTGGTCCTTGAATTTACAGATGCGTCATCAGTCAGTGTAATTTGTTCGTTGGTATGTAACTTAAACATGGTCACCTGGGTAACACAATACTACATGTCTTTAGTAACACAAGGGCAAATCTTAACTTCCTCTTTTACAGTCAAATTTTCGTCTCCTACTGACATTAATGCATGCTGAAGTGAAAACTCGACCTGAGAGGAAGTTAGTATTTGTCCCACAATACTGAAGACACTTGAGAAGTATCGGTACATTGATTAGTTGAATGTGAGCCTTCAGTACATACTTAGACATATCGATGTGTTGTAGTCTCTGTAGGTATGTGTCTCCCAGGGAACTACAAGCCAGCTCTGAGCCTCGGGAATCCCCTCCTTGGGTTTCTTTACTGTTCCTAGGGGGCAGCTGAGGAGGGCATTTCACTGGCTCTGTTGATCCAACAACTGTCGTAACTGTTAAGACATAACGTTATGTGCTGTGACAGCAAAAATAAATTGAACCTTTTACGGATGTGTGAGACAGGCCCCTTGAGTTAAGCCTAAAGATCAGACTGCCTTAGCTTAGCTTAGCTTTAGCAGAAACAGACAAGAGAGAATGCCTGTATCCTGAATGGCACCATACTGCTTACATAGTACACTATTTTTGACCAGAGCCTTATGGGAACCCATATGGGTTTCTGATCTAAAGTAGTACACTACATAGGGGGGAAAAGGGTACAATTTGAGATGCCAACGGCTATTAACCCACCTGCTTCTTCCTCTGGCTCCTCCTCCTTCTGAACAGGGAACTGCAGGTGTGTAGCCAGACCCATGTTGGGACTGTAGAACGTCTCCACCAGGTCAGACAGCACAGAGAATAATTGGATGGGCACACCCTCAGAGGCCTGGAGACAAAAGCAGTGGTGTAAAGTACTTCATTTAAAAAAAAAATCTACTTGAAAGTACTACTTAAAGTAGTTTGAGTTTATTTTAATTTTTTTACTGGGACAGTGCACATTAATCAACGTTTCAGTAAAAGTGACGGTTTTAGCCAGCCGGCTCATTTTCAACTGCAGTCCCTGGGCGTTTATTTTTTGGGGGTATCTGTACTTTACTATTTATATTTTGACAACGTTTACTTTTACTTCACTACATTCCGAACGAAAATAATGTACTTTTTACTCCATACATTTTCCCTGACACTCAAAAGTACATGTATTTATTATGGATTCCCATTAGCCAATAGCAGCAGCTTCTCTTCCTGGGGTCCAGCAAAATTAAGGCAGTTTATAGCATTTAAAAAAAACATTACAATACATTCACAGATTTCACAAACACACTGTGTGCCCTCAGGGCCCTACTCCATCACTACCACATATCTGCAATACAAAATCCATGTGTACGTGTGTATATAGGGCATATGTTATTGTGTGTATATAGGGCATATGTTATTGTGTGTATATAGGGCATATGTTATTGTGTGTATATAGGGCATATGTTATTGTGTGTATATAGGGCATATGTTATTGTGTGTATATAGGGCATATGTTATTGTGTGTATATAGGGCGTATGTTATTGT
Source organism: Oncorhynchus keta (assembly GCF_023373465.1). Classification (NCBI taxonomy): domain Eukaryota; kingdom Metazoa; phylum Chordata; class Actinopteri; order Salmoniformes; family Salmonidae; genus Oncorhynchus; species Oncorhynchus keta. The sequence continues at coordinate 95,552,515 of NC_068421.1, read as the reverse complement.
GTGTATATAGGGCGTATGTTATTGTGTGTATATGTTATTGTGTGGGCGTATGTTATTGTGTGTATATAGGGCATATGTTATTGTGTGTATATAGGGCGTATGTTATTGTGTGTATATAGGTATGTTATTGTGTGTATATAGGGCGTATGTTATTGTGTGTATATAGGGCATATGTTATTGTGTGTATATAGGGCGTATGTTATGTATATGTATGTGTATATAGGGCGTATGTTATTGTGTGTATATAGGGCGTATGTTATTGTGTGTATATAGGGCATATGTTATTGTGTGTATATATGTTATTGTGTGTATATAGGGCATATGTTATTGTGTGTATATAGGGCGTATGTTATTGTGTGTATATAGGGCATATGTTATTGTGTGTATATAGGGCGTATGTTATTGTGTGTATATAGGGCGTATGTTATTGTGTGTATATAGGGCGTATGTTATTGTGTGTATATAGGGCATATGTTATTGTGTGTATATAGGGCATATAGGTTAGTAGATTTCTCTGGGTCTAATGCAAATCATCAACACTTACAGGTTAGTAGATTTCTCTGGCTCTAATGTCAATCATCAACACTTACAGGTTAGTAGATTTCTCTGGGTCTAATGCAAATCATAAACACTTACAGGTTAGTAGATTTCTCTGGGTCTAATGTCAATCATCAACACTTACAGGTTAGTAGATTTCTCTGGGTCTAATGTCAATCATCAACACTTACAGGTTAGTAGATTTCTCTGGGTCTAATGCAAATCATCAACACTTACAGGTTAGTAGATTTCTCTGGGTCTAATGCAAATCATCAACACTTACAGGTTAGTAGATTTCTCTGGGTCTAATGTCAATCATCAACACTTACAGGTTAGTAGATTTCTCTGGGTTTAATGGCAATCATCAACACTTACAGGTTAGTAGATTTCTCTGGGTCTAATGCAAATCATCAACACTTACAGGTTAGTAGATTTCTCTGGGTCTAATGTCAATCATCAACACTTACAGGTTAGTAGATTTCTCTGGGTTTAATGGCAATCATCAACACTTACAGGTTAGTAGATTTCTCTGGGTCTAATGCAAATCATCAACACTTACAGGTTAGTAGATATCTCTGGGTGTAATGTCAATCATCAACACTTACAGGTTAGTAGATTTCTCTGGGTCTAATGCAAATCATCAACACTTACAGGTTAGTAGATTTCTCTGGGTCTAATGTCAATCATCAACACTTACAGGTTAGTAGATATCTCTGGGTCTAATGCAAATCATCAACACTTACAGGTTAGTAGATTTCTCTGGGTCTAATGCAAATCATCAACACTTACAGGTTAGTAGATTACTTTAGAAGAACACTACAGAGCACCAACAGCAAGACAAGAACACTACAGAGCACCAACAGCAAGACAAGAGCACTACAGAGCACCAACAGTAAGACAAAAACACTACAGAGCACCAACAAGACAAGAGCACTACAGAGCACCAACAGCAAGACAAGAGCACTACAGAGCACCAACAGCAAGCCAAGAGCACTACAGAGCACCAACAGCAAGACAAGAACACCATAGAGCACCAACAGCAAGACAAGAACACTACAGAGCACCAACAACAAGACAAGAACACTATAGAGCACCAACAGCAAGACAAGAACACTAACAGCAAGACAAGAACACTACAGAGCACCAACAGCAAGACAAGAACACTACAGAGCACCAACAGCAAGACAAGAACACTACAGAGCACCAACAGCAAGACAAGAACACTACAGAGCACCAACAGCAAGACAAGAACACTACAGAGCACCAACAACAAGACAAGAACACTATAGAGCACCAACAGCAAGACAAGAACACTACAGAGCACCAACAGCAAGACAAGAACACTACAGAGCACCAACAGTAAGACAAGAGCACTACAGAGCACCAACAGCAAGACAAGAACACTACAGAGCCCCAACAACAAGACAAGAACACCAACAACAAGACAAGAACACTACAGAGCACCAACAGCAAGACAAGAACACTACAGAGCACCAACAGCAAGACAAGAACACCAACAACAAGACAAGAACACTACAGAGCACCAACAGCAAGACAAGAACACCAACAACAAGACAAGAACACTACAGAGCACCAACAGCAAGACAAGAACACTACAGAGCACCAACAGCAAGACAAGAACACCAACAACAAGACAAGAACACTACAGAGCACCAACAGCAAGACAAGAACACTATAGAGCACCAACAGCAAGACAAGAACACTACAGAGCACAAACAGCAAGACAAGAACACTATAGAGCACCAACAGCAAGACAAGAACACTATAGAGCACCAACAGCAAGACAAGAACACTATAGAGCACCAACAGCAAGACAAGAACACTATAGAGCACCAACAGCAAGACAAGAGCACTATAGAGCACCAACAGCAAGACAAGAACACCGACAACAAGACAAGAACACTACAGAGCACCAACAGCAAGACAAGAGCACTACAGAGCACCAACAGTAAGGCAGGCTAGTAGCCTGTTCTTCTCATCTCTCTACTTGGTGCTTCCTCTCTGGTGCCAATATAGATCTTCTCAGTGTGGCAACGTGAGAGTCTTCTAAGGCTTTATGTTTCCAGAGAGACGTGATGTTGTATGAATGACAGGGTTTCCTTCTAGACCAATCATACAGCTTAAACACACTTTCCACTGTTTGGCTAAATTCCAAGGGCTTTAGCGTACAAACTACTAAGTCGCCTGGGTTTGTTAGCGTATTAACTTCCTAGTCACCTGGTTTCTTTAGAGTATTAACTACCTAGTGACCTGGTTTCTTTAGAGTATTAACTACCTTGTGACCTGGTTTCATTAGCGTATTAACTACCTAGTGACCTGGTTTCATTAGCGTATTAACTACCTAGTGGCCTGGTTTCTTTAGAGTATTAACTACCTAGTGACCTGGTTTCATTAGCGTATTAACTACCTAGTGACCTGGTTTCTTTAGAGTATTAACTACCTAGTCACCTGGTTTCATTAGCATATTAACTATCTAGTGACCTGGTTTCTTTAGAGTATTAACTACCCAGTGACCTGGTTTCATTAGCGTATTAACTACCTAGTGACCTAGTTTCTTTAGAGTATTAACTACCTAGTGACCTGGTTTCATTAGCGTATTAACTACCTAGTGACCTGGTTTCATTAGCGTATTAACTACCTAGTGACCTGGTTTCTTTAGAGTATTAACTACCTAGTGACCTGGTTTCATTAGCGTATTAACTACCTAGTGACCTAGTTTCTTTAGAGTATTAACTACCTAGTGACCTGGTTTCATTAGCGTATTAACTACCTAGTGACCTGGTTTCTTTAGAGTATTAACTACCTAGTGACCTGGTTTCATTAGCGTATTAACTACCTAGTGACCTGGTTTCTTTAGCGTATTAACTACCTAGTGACCTGGTTTCTTTAGAGTATTAACTACCTAGTGACCTGGTTTCATTAGCGTATTAACTACCTAGTGACCTGGTTTCATTAGCGTATTAACTACCTAGTGACCTAGTTTCTTCAGCCCATTTCACAGCCACTGCGGATATGTTGATTAATTTAAATGCAGTGAAAATCTATATTTTTGCGTGAAGGGTCTGCTATTTTCTGTTGCGCACAAGATTAACTTTGTGGCTTTTCATACGCCCACGCCTCAGAATAATTTATAACCTTCTGCTACTGAAAGAGGAAGATGGTTTTGATCAACATTGGCAGAGTGGCCTGTAGAAATCGTAGTACCCTTCAACATTAGCAGAGTGGCCTGTGGAAACCGAAGTACCCTTCAACATTAGCAGAGTGGCCTGTGGAAACCGAAGTACCCTTCAACATTAGCAGAGTGGCCTGTAGAAATCGTTTTAACCTTCACGTCTGTGTTTAGCTCAGGCTAAAACTCAAGATGACTATAATGCTTTTTCAGCTACAATAGATCAATGAAAATCGATCTAATTCATCACTACTGTAGAGTCGTCTCGAGGTTCGGAATATTCTGACTGCCACACTAATACAGGCACATTAACCAGAAGTGTTTCCATCTCAACCTCAGCCTAACACAACGATGCCTTTGTGTGACAGAGAGAGAGAGGGCCTACAGATGAAGGGACATCCGGTATACTGTATTCGTCCTTCATTAAAGAAGAGGACATTAGCAGTGTCGCATATTCACAGCCACAGGAAGCAAGGCTGTTTATATTTAGTGTCTAGTTCTATGGAGCGCTCACACTTCAGCACATTTTTTCTTCTCTCCGCACAAGTATGGCTTGGTTCAACGTACTGTGTAACCGAAATAGGTTGCACAATATTCACAATACACTGGTACATTCCAGAACTCTACCACCACACATGGCCTTTCTTCAGTTCTGACGGTATTGAAAACCAGAGCAGAAGTTGTCTGATTATAGAGGAATTGAAAAAGTGGCTCTTAAAATAGCCCTTAACACCCAACACCTGGGAAGAGACTATATCAGCCAGACAAGTTGGTGGTATGAGGCTCAGAACCTGTGTTGTGTGGATCATCATAGTAACGTTAAATGCTTTGTAGGGGGTTCAACACTCAAAATGGAGTGCAGATCTCAGCTGAACCTCCCCTCAAAAGAGTTGTCTATCACCTGGACTGAGAGCTTCCGCCCCTCAAAAGAGTTGTATATCACCTGGACTGAGAGCTTCCGCCCCTCAAAAGAGTTGTCTATCACCTGGACTGAGAGCTTCCTGTCCTCATTCAAAAGAGTTGTATATCAGGATCCTGCCTCAAAAGAGTTGTATACACACAGTTCTGGTACCTGGCCCCTCAAAAAGTTGTCTCAGACCGAGAGATTGGGGGATAGTATACACAGTTCTGGTACCTGGAAATAGAAGAGATGGGATAGTATCATAAGGATTACAGCAGATATGTAATCTTGAATGTTTTTAAGAGACGTCTTTCTGACATTTCACAGAAGAGTGTGACAGGTGCAGTAATAACAGACAGCATGCACTCGTACACACTTCCATTGCTCTTTCTGTCCAATGGAAAATAGTACATGACCATTTCTGTATTTGCTACCATGTTATTATCATTTTGCTACCATGTTTTTGTCATGTTGTGTTGCTACCATGTTATTATCATGTTGTTGCTACCATGATATTATCATGTTGTTGCTACCATGGTTTTGTCATGTTGTGTTGCTACCATGATATTATCATGTTGTTGCTACCATGTTTTTGTCATGTTGTGTTGCTACCATGTTATTATCATGTTGCTACCATGATATTATCATGTTGTTGCTACCATGTTATTATCATGTTGCTACCATGTTTTTGTCATGTTGTGTTGCTACCATGATATTATCATGTTGTTGCTACCATGATATTATCATGTTGTTGCTACCATGTTATTATCATGTTGTTGCTACCATGTTATTATCATGTTGCTACCATGTTATTATCATGTTGTTGCTACCATGTTATTATCATGTTGCTACCATGTTATTATCATGTTGTTGCTACCATGATATTATCATGTTGTTGCTACCATGATATTATCATGTTGTTGCTACCATGTTATTATCATGTTGCTACCATGTTATTGTCATGTTGTGTTGCTACCATGATATTATCATGTTGTTGCTACCATGATATTATCATGTTGTTGCTACCATGTTATTATCATGTTGCTACCATGTTATTATCATGTTGTTGCTACCATGTTATTATCATGTTGCTTCCATGTTTTTGTCATGTTGTGTTGCTACCATGATATTATCATGTTGTTGCTACCATGATATTATCATGTTGTTGCTACCATGATATTATCATGTTGTTGCTACCATGATATTATCATGTTGTTGCTACCATGATATTATCATGTTGTGTTGCTACCATGTTTTTGTCATGTTGTGTTGATACCATGTTTTTGTCATGTTGTGTTGCTACCATGTTGTTGTCATGTTGTGTTGCTACCATGTTGTTGTCATGTTGTGTTGCTACCATGTTGTTGTCATGTTGTGTTGCTACCATGATATTATCATGTTGTTGCTACCATGTTATTATCATGTTGCTACCGTGTTGTTGTCATGTTGTGTTGCTACCATGATATTATCATGTTGTTGCTACCATGTTATTATCATGTTGCTACCGTGTTGTTGTCATATTGTGTTGCTACCATGTTTTTGTCATGTTGTGTTGCTACCATGTTATTATCATGTTGCTACCGTGTTGTTGTCATGTTGTTGCTACCATGTTGTTCAGCCTCTGTCCCGGCAGGAGGCCTCTTGACAGGCCGTCATTGTAAATAAGAATTTGTTCCTAATTGACTTGCCTAGTTATATAAAGGTTCAATAAATGTAAAACAAAAAACATGCAAAGCGCTGTCAGTTCCATACTGCAGGAGAAACTCTATCTGAAATACTATACACTTCCGTTTAAAAGCCTTAGATGTCCTCAACTGCAGCTTCATTAAATAGTACCCACAAGACACCAGTCTCAACGTCAACAGTGAAGAGGCGACTCCGGGGATGCTGGCCTTCTAGGCAGAGTTGCAAAGAAAAAGCCATGTCTCAGACTGGCCAATAAAAAGTAAAGATTAAGATGGACAAAAGAACACAGACACTGGACAGAGGAACTCTGCCTAGAAGGCCAGCATCCCGGAGTCGCCTCTTCACTGTTGATGGTGAGACTGGTGTTTTGTGGGTACTATTTAATGAAGCTGCCAGTTGAGGACTTGTGAGGCGTCTGTTTCTCAAACTAGACACTCTAATGTACTTGTCCTCTTGCTCAGTTGTGCACCGGGGCCTCCCACTCCTCTTTCTATTCTGGTTAAAGCCCGTTTGTGCTGTTCTGTGAAGGGAGTAGTACACAGAGTTGTACGAGATCTTCAGTTTCCTGGTAATTTCTCGCATGGAATATCCTTCATTTCTCAGAACAAGAATAGACTGACGAGTTTCAGAAGAAACCCTAACCCTTTCTGGCCATTTTGAGCCTGTAATCAAACCCACAAATGCTGATGCTCCAGATACTCAACTAGTCTAATGAAGGCCAGTTTTATTGCTTCTTTAATCAACACAACAGTTTACAGCTGTGCTAACATCATTGCGAAAGGGTTTTCAAAGGATCAATTAGCCTTTTTAAAATTATAAACTTGTATTAGTTAACACAATGTGCAGTTGGAACACAGGAGTGATGGTTGCTGATAATGGGCCTCTGTACGCCTATGTAGATATTCCATTAAAAAAATTGCCGTTTCCCGTTACAATAGTAAATTTACAACATTAACAATGTCTACACTGTATTTCTGATCAATTTGATGTTATTTTAATGGAAGACAAAAAAAGAAGAGTTTTTCTTTCAAAAAACAAGGACATTTTCTAAGTGACGTCCCAAACGTTTGAACGGTCGTGTCCATCTGATAGGGAGATGAGACACAGTGGAAACACACTGGAGATGTGGAAAGTGGATTACTTCCCTTTGTAGATTGGATAACAAGTCCAACCCCCCCTTCGTTTCTCCATTCCTTCCCTTTTTTTGTAAAAAATAAAATAAAATAAAAATGTGATGTTATTTTAATAGTCATTTACAACATTAACCATGTCAACACTGTATTTCCGATCAATTTGATGTTATTTTAATGGACAAAAAAAGTATTTATATATTTTTTTTAATAAAAAAAACAAGGACATTTCTAGGTGACCCCAAACTTTTGAACGGTCGTGTATATTACACTCCAGATTGAAATCCCAATAACAAAATTATTTAGCGCCGATTCTTGTTTCGTTTACGATTTAAAGTTTCTTCTTACTGAAAGGACTTCAACAGATGATCTTCCTTCCTCATCATTGTAGCTTTGGGTGGTTAGAGTGTAGAGGAGGTAGGGTAGCCTAGTGGTTAGAGTGTAGAGGAGGTAGGGTAGCCTAGTGGTTAGAGTGTAGAGGTGGTAGGGTAGCCTAGTGGTTAGAGTGTAGAGGAGGTAGGGTAGCCTAGTGGTTAGAGTGTAGAGGAGGTAGGGTAGCCTAGTGGTTAGAGTGTAGAGGTGGTAGGGTAGCCTAGTGGTTAGAGTGTAGAGGAGGTAGGGTAGCCTAGTGGTTAGAGTGGAGTGGCGGCAGGGTAGCCTAGTGGTTAGAGTGTAGAGGTGGCAGGGTAGCCTAGTGGTTAGAGTGTAGAGGTGGCAGCGTAGCCTAGTGGTTAGAGTGTAGAGGTGGTAGGGTAGCCTAGTGGTTAGAGTGGAGTGGCGGCAGGGTAGCCTAGTGGTTAGAGTGTAGGGACGGCAGGTCAGCCTAGTGGTTAGAGTGTAGAGGAGGCAGGGTAGCCTAGTGGTTAGAGTGTAGAGGTGGTAGGGTAGCCTAGTGGTTAGAGTGGAGTGGCGGCAGGGTAGCCTAGTGGTTAGAGTGTAGGGACGGCAGGTCAGCCTAGTGGTTAGAGTGTAGAGGAGGCAGGGTAGCCTAGTGGTTAGAGTGTAGAGGCGGCAGGGTAGCCTAGTGGTTAGAGTGTAGAGGAGGCAGGGTAGCCTAGTGGTTAGAGCGTAGAGGAGGTAGGGTAGCCTAGTGGTTAGAGTGTAGAGGCGGCAGGGTAGCCTAGTGGTTAGAGTGTAGAGGTGGTAGGGTAGCCTAGCGGTTAGAGTGTTGGACTAGTAACCGAAAGGTTGCAAGTTCGAATCCCCAAGCTGACATGGTACAAATCTGTCGTTCTGCCCCCTGAACAGGCAGTTAACCCACTGTTCCTAGGCCGTCATTGAAAATAAGAATGTGTTCTTAACTGACTTGCCGAGTAAAATAAAAAAAAAATGTTTAACTGTCAATTCTTTCCTGAAACAGACTAATCAGTATTCAGTATGGCATAGTTTACTCTCCCTACTCACAGCTACTTTCAACTGCTACTTGCACGCAAAGAGATATACAGGGATGAACTCTCAACAGATGACCGACTGTCCTCAATTAGATCTTTCCAACATCGTTGTTGACAGGTAAATGTTCAACCGTCAATGATTTCCGTATCTGTTTTTCTTTGCAACAGAAATTATACTGCAGTTAGTAATCAGTATGGCATAGTTTCCTCTCCCTACTCACAGCTACTTTCAACTACTTTGCATACAAAGAGATATAAGAGATGAACATCTTCCTTCCTCAATTTGATCTTTCCAACATCATTTTAGACTGTTAAACCAGTCCATTTATTTTATTTATATTTATTATTTTATATATATTTATATATATATATCTCTTATGGTATGTTTTACTTACAGAACACAGAGGGCGTAGGCACCCTGTATGGACTCACTGTCCCGGAGGAGGAAGCTCCCATCCTTAGCTGCTTTGGAGAGCAGATCCTCAGCCTTAGATCGGGTGATATTACCATGGTGCCATGGTTGGAACGACGTAGACATCCTGGTCTTCTACTGAAAACACTCAGCTACATACAGAGTTCTGCATCGACTCTCACACTAGACAAGGACTTATCAGGGAAGATTCAACTGTAGCTAGTAACCATACTCTTCATGTTTCGTGTATGTTCTCTTCTCCTCCGCTCTCTCTCTCTCTCTCTCTCTCTCTCTCTCTCTCTCTCTCTCTCTCTCTCTCTCTCTCTCTCTCTTCCTGTTAGTGGGGAGAAAGCTGTAAAAGGGAAGCTGCTACAAACATGGCTGTGAACTTCCTCATTTGAGAAGTTAGAGAGCGAGAGGAGGGCCAGAGAGAGAGGAGGACCAGAGAGAGAGAGAGAGGGAGGATCAGAGAGAGAGATCAAGAGGAGGATCAGAGAGAGAGATCAAGAGGAGGACCAGAGAGAGAGATCAAGAGGAGGACCAGAGAGAGAGATCAAGAAGAGGACCAGAGAGAGAGATCAAGAGGAGGACCAGAGAGAGAGAGATCAAGAGGAGGACCAGAGAGAGAGATCATGAGGAGGACCAGAGAGAGAGATCAAGAGGAGGACCAGAGAGAGAGATCAAGAGGAGGACCAGAGAGAGAGATCAAGAGGAGGACCAGAGAGAGAGATCAAGAGGAGGGCCAGAGAGAGAGATCAAGAGGAGGACCAGAGAGAGGAGGTCCAAAGTGAGAGAAATCAGCTCAATGTCACTGATGAATCCATAGACTTTAACCACTTCTGGGAAAACTGGAAAACACTAAACAAACAACAACACAAAGAGTTATCTATCCAAAACGGAGATGTATGGATAAACCACTTCTCCAACCTTTTTGGCCCTATAACAAAGAACAAACAGCAAAATCATACACATGATCAAGTACAAATCTTAGAATCAACTATTAGACTACCAGAACCCACTGGATTCTCCAATTACATTGAATGAACTTCAGGACAAAATACAAACCCTCCAACCCAAAAAGGCCTGTGGTGTTGATGATATCCTAAATGAAATGATAAAATATACAGACCACAATTCCAATTGGCTATACTTAAACTCTTTAACATCATCCTCAGCTCTGGCATCTTCCCCAATATTTGGAACCAAGGACTGATCACCCCAATCCACAAAGTGGAGACAAATTTTACCGTGGGATATGCGTCAACAGCAACCTTCGAAAAGTCGTCTGCATTATCATTGTTAACAGCAGACTCGTACATTTCCTCAGTGAAAACAATGTACTGAGCAAATGTCAAATTACCGTATGACAGACCACGTATTCACCCTGCACACACTCATTGACAAAGAAACAAACCAAAACAAAGGTAAAGTATTCTCATGCTTTGTTGATTTCCCAAAAAACGTTTGACTCAATTTGGCATGATGGTCTGCTGTACAAATTGATGGAAAGTGGTGTTGGGGGTAAAACATACAACATTATTAAATAATCACAAACAACAACAAATGACAACAAGGTTCAAATGGAGAAACACACAATTCTTTCCACATGGCCGTGGGGTGAGACAGGGATGCAGCTTAAGCCCCACCCTCTTCAGCATATATATCAACAAATTAGCGACGGCACAAGAACAGTCTGCAGCACCCTGCCTCACCCTACTAGAATCCGAAGTCAAATGTCTACTGTTTGCTGATGATCTGGTGCTTCTGTCACCAACCAAGGAGGGCCAACAGCAGCACCTAGATCTTCTGCACAGATTCTGCCAGACCTGGGCCCTGACAGTAAATCTCAGTAAGACAAAAATAATGGTGTTCCAAAATAGGTCCTGTTGTCAGGATCACAAATGCAAATTCCATCTAGACGCTGTTGCCCTAGAGCACACAAAAAAAACTATACATACCAGGGCCTAAACATCAGCGCCACAGGTAACTTCCACAAAGCTGTGAACGATCTGAGAGACAAGTCAAGAAGGGCCTTCTGTGCCATCAAAAGGAACATAAAATTTGACATACCAATTAGGATCTTGCAAAAAAAATACTAGAATCAGTTTTAGAGCCCATTGCCCTTTATGGTTGTGAGGTCTGGGGTCCGCTCACCAACCAAGAATTCACAAAATGGGACAAACACCAAATTGAGACTGTATGCATAATTCTGCAAAAAATATCCCCTGTGTACAACGTAGAACACCAATTATTACTATTTTTTAAACCTTTATTTATTTTATTTGACCTTTATTTATCTAGGCAAGTCAGTTAATTAAGAACAAATTCTTATTTACAATGACAGCCTAGGAACAGTGGGTTAACTGCCTTTGTTCAGGGGCAGAAGGACAGATTTGTACCTTGTCAGTTCTGGGATTTGGTCTAGCAAAATAATACATGCAGAGCAGAATTAGGCCGATACCCGCTAATGATCAAAATCCAGAAAAGAGACGTTAAATTCTACAACCACCTAAAAGGAAGCGATTCCCAAATCTTCCATAACAAAGCCATCACCTACACTTAGATGAACCTGGAAAAGAGTCCCCTAAGCAAGCTGGTCCTGGGGCTCTGTTCACAAACACAAACATACCCTACAGAGCCCCAGGACAGCAGCACAATTAGACCCAACCAAATCATGAGGAAACAAAAAGATAATTACTTGACACATTAAAAATAATTAACATAAAAACAGAGCAAACTAGAATGCTATTTGTCCCTAAATAGAAAGTACACAGTGGCAGAATATGTGACCACTGTGACTGACCCAAACTTAAGGAAAGCTTTGACTATGTACAGACTCAGCGAGCATAGCCTTGCTATTGAGAAAGGCCGCCGTAGGCAGACATGGCTCTCAAGAGAAAACAGGCTATGTGCTCACTGCCCACAAAATGAGGTGGAAACTGAGCTGCACTTCCTAACCTCTTGCCAAATGTATGACCATATTAGAGACACATATTTCCCTCAGATTACACAGATCCACAAAGAATTCGAAAACAAACCCAATTTTGATAAACTCACATATCTACTGGGTGAAATTCCACAGTGTGCCATCACAGCAGCAAGATTTGTGACCTGTTGCCACGAGAAAAGGGCAACCAGTGAAGAACACACACCATTGTAAATACAACCCATATTTATTTTCCCTAACTATTTGCACATCGTTACAACACTGTATATATATATATATATATATAATATGACATTTGAAACGTCTTTATTATTTTTGGAACTTGTTTTGTCAATGTAAACATGTTTCCCATGCCAATAAAGCCCTTAAATTGTATGAGAGAAGGGCCAGAGTTATTCTACACATCGGTAGCTTCACCTAACGAAGAGCAAGACATGCTGCTTTGAATAGATTTTTCCCCCCCTTTCTTTAACTAGGCAAGTCCGTTAAGAACAAATTATTATATTCATTGACTGCCTAGGAATAGAGCCTTGTTCACTGCCTTGTTCAGGGGCAGAACGACAGATTTTTACCTTGTCAGGTAAATCGAGTTGGGGAAATGTCGGGGAAATGTCGGGGAATCGAACTTGCAACCTTCCGGTTACCAGGTCCAACGCTCTAACCACTAGGCTACCTGTCTCTAACCACTAGTCTACCTGTCTCTAACCACTAGTCTACCTGTCTCTAACCACTAGTCTACCTGTCTCTAACCACTAGTCTACCTGTCTCTAACCACTAGGCTACCTGTCTCTAACCACTAGGCTACCTGTCTCTAACCACTAGGCTACCTGTCTCTAACCACTAGGCTACCTGTCTCTAACCACTAGGCTACCTGTCTCTAACCACTAGGCTACCTGTCTCTAACCACTAGTCTACCTGTCTCTAACCACTAGGCTACCTGTCTCTAACCACTAGACTACCTGTCTCTAACCACTAGGCTACCTGTCTCTAACCACTAGGCTACCTGTCTCTAACCACTAGGCTACCTGTCTCTAACCACTAGGCTACCTGTCTCTAACCACTAGGCTACCTGTCTCTAACCACTAGGCTACCTGTCTCTAACCACTAGGCTACCTGTCTCTAACCACTAGGCTACCTGTCTCTAACCACTAGTCTACCTGTCTCTAACCACTAGTCTACCTGTCTCTAACCACTAGGCTACCTGTCTCTAACCACTAGGCTACCTGTCTCTAACCACTAGGCTACCTGCCTCTAACCACTAGGCTACCTGTCTCTAACCACTAGTCTACCTGTCTCTAACCACTAGGCTACCTGTCTCTAACCACTAGGCTACCTGTCTCTAACCACTAGTCTACCTGTCTCTAACCACTAGTCTACCTGTCTCTAACCACTAGGCTACCTGTCTCTAACCACTAGGCTACCTGTCTCTAACCACTAGGCTACCTGTCTCTAACCACTAGTCTACCTGTCTCTAACCACTAGGCTACCTGTCTCTAACCACTAGTCTACCTGTCTCTAACCACTAGGCTACCTGTCTCTAACCACTAGGCTACCTGTCTCTAACCACTAGTCTACCTGTCTCTAACCACTAGGCTACCTGTCTCTAACCACTAGGCTACCTGTCTCTAACCACTAGTCTACCTGTCTCTAACCACTAGGCTACCTGTCTCTAACCACTAGTCTACCTGTCTCTAACCACTAGTCTACCTGTCTCTAACCACTAGGCTACCTGTCTCTAACCACTAGACTACCTGTCTCTAACCACTAGGCTACCTGTCTCTAACCACTAGACTACCTGTCTCTAACCACTAGACTACCTGTCTCTAACCACTAGGCTACCTGTCTCTAACCACTAGGCTACCTGTCTCTAACCACTAGTCTACCTGTCTCTAACCACTAGGCTACCTGTCTCTAACCACTAGTCTACCTGTCTCTAACCACTAGACTACCTGTCTCTAACCACTAGGCTACCTGTCTCTAACCACTAGTCTACCTGTCTCTAACCACTAGTCTACCTGTCTCTAACCACTAGTCTACCTGTCTCTAACCACTAGGCTACCTGTCTCTAACCACTAGACTACCTGTCTCTAACCACTAGACTACCTGTCTCTAACCACTAGTCTACCTGTCTCTAACCACTAGTCTACCTGTCTCTAACCACTAGGCTACCTGTCTCTAACCACTAGGCTACCTGTCTCTAACCACTAGGCTACCTGTCTCTAACCACTAGACTACCTGTCTCTAACCACTAGTCTACCTGTCTCTAACCACTAGTCTACCTGTCTCTAACCACTAGGCTACCTGTCTCTAACCACTAGGCTACCTGTCTCTAACCACTAGGCTACCTGTCTCTAACCACTAGGCTACCTGTCTCTAACCACTAGACTACCTGTCTCTAACCACTAGGCTACCTGTCTCTAACCACTAGGCTACCTGTCTCTAACCACTAGTCTACCTGTCTCTAACCACTAGACTACCTGTCTCTAACCACTAGGCTACCTCCTCTAACCACTAGGCTACCTGTCTCTAACCACTAGGCTACCTGTCTCTAACCACTAGGCTACCTGTCTCTAACCACTAGGCTACCTGTCTCTAACCACTAGGCTACCTGTCTCTAACCACTAGGCTACCTGTCTCTAACCACTAGGCTACCTGTCTCTAACCACTAGACTACCTGTCTCTAACCACTAGGCTACCTGTCTCTAACCACTAGGTTACCTGTCTCTAACCACTAGGCTACCTTCTCTAACCACTAGACTACCTGCTCTAACCACTAGGCTACCTGTCTTTAACCACTTGGCTACCTGCTCTAACCACTAGGCTACCTGCTCGAACTACTAGACTACCTGTCTCTAACCACTAGTCTACCTGTCTCTAACCACTAGTCTACCTGTCTCTAACCACTAGGCTACCTCCTCTAACCACTAGGCTACCTGTCTCTAACCACTAGGCTACCTGTCTCTAACCACTAGTCTACCTGTCTCTAACCACTAGTCTACCTGTCTCTAACCGCTAGGCTACCTCCTCTAACCACTAGGTTACCTGTCTCTAACCACTAGGCTTCCTCCTCTAACCACTAGGCTACCTGTCTCTAACCACTAGGTTACCTGTCTCTAACCACTAGGCTACCTGTCTCTAACCACTAGGTTACCTGTCTCTAACCACTAGGTTACCTGTCTCTAACCACTAGGCTACCTCCTCTAACCACTAGACTACCTGCTCTAACCACTAGGCTACCTGTCTTTAACCACTTGGCTACCTGCTCTAACCACTAGGCTACCTGTCTCTAACCGCTAGGCTACCTGTCTCTAACCGCTAGGCTACCTGTCTCTAACCACTAGACTACCTGCTCTAACCACTAGGCTACCTGCCTCTAACCGCTAGACTACCTGCTCTAACCGCTACCTGTCTCTAACCACTAGGCTAGGCTACCTGCCTCTAACCGCTAGACTACCTGCTCTAACCGCTAGACTACCATCTCTAACCACTAGTCTACCTGTCTCTAACCATTAGACTACCTGCTCTAACCACTAGGCTACCTGCTCTAACCACTAGGCTACCTGCCTCTAACCGCTAGACTACCTGCCTCTAACCGCTAGACTACCTGCTCTAACCGCTAGACTACCATCTCTAACCACTAGTCTACGCCGCCACACTGGTTACCAGTATTCAGGAAATCCAATGAAAACAGTCCAGGTGGAATGTGGTTGTTGCATCAGCAGTTTTTCTCCTTGTTTTGTCAGTCACTGGCAGCTGTTCAGTTAGCCCATGTCAGCTCAGTGTTATTAGTAAGTTAACCTAGTTAGTGTAGTTAGTCTAGCCAGCTGTGTACACCACTTTACAAAGTGGAATTTAATAACCACTGAGACAGTCTATAACCTCAGTCTATAACCACTAAGACAGTCTATAACCTCAGTCTACTCTGTACAGAGTGGTAATAACCACTGAGACAGTCTATAACCTCAGTCTATAACCACTAAGAGAGTCTATAACCTCATTCTACTCTGTACAGAGTGGTAATAACCACTAAGACAGTCTATAACCTCAGTCTACTCTGTACGGTGTATGAGCACATAGAATGAAAAAAGACACCATTTATATATATATATATATATATGTAACAATTTATTAATTTACAGTTCTAAAGTGAAGATACAGTCAAATGTATAAATAACAGAAAGGCCATGAGATATTTTAGGTGAGAACAGTTGGCTCATTGCTCAGCCTGGGCTCTATGATATCATATGAAGCTCTATAGATCCCGTTCTGCAATATATCAAATGTTATGTCAGGATGCATAGCAATTACAATGCATTGAGGAAACAGTGGTTTGTAAACAAACAAGCTTGCAAACTCATGTCTAAACACATACATTTGAAGACACTGATGACTAACCTCAGTGTCAAACATAACGTTTTGCTAGAAAGTCGGGAAGAGATTTATCCAATATATAATTTTGAAATGAATGGCTACATTTTTTTGTTTTGTGTTTTTGGTAATAGGACGACAAGGAAACGTTAATGGAGATTACTTTGTTTTGTGTTTTTGGTAATAGGACGACAAGGAAACATTAATGGAGATTACATGAGGAAAATACATTTTGATTGTATCGTGAATTAACTTGGCGGGAAACATTGAAGATACACTTTAATTAGTGAGAATAAGATTGTATTAACGTAATAATAACCTTGCCCAAAAGCATGTTAGGCATTACTAAGCACGATTGTAAAGAGTTAACAGATCAAGACCTACTAAGATGAAAAGGCATGCATCCCCCCCCCTTTAAAAAAAAACAGTTTTACGCAAAATACTGTACAACTAGAATTACAGCTGGGATTGCATCCATTGATTTGGTCTTTACCAGCACTTTGGCAGGGTTGAAAACAGTTGCAACTGAAGGGACATGATAATGAAACAAACTCTAATTGATTTCAAAGACAAAGTTAAAGTCAAAGATACAGTCTCATATGGACAGGAGAGGCAGTATAAAACAAAGATACAGTCTCATATGGACAGGAGAGGCAGTAGAGAACAAAGATACAGTCTCATATGGACAGGAGAGGCAGTATAAAATAAGTATTGAGAGGCTTTAGTGAAAACAGGTAGAAAAATGTATTTAAAAAATGACTTAAAAATAAGTCTGTCAGATAAAGTTGATATTTCAGATGGTTCCACCTCCAGCTTCTCAGAACTCAGACTTGGCGCTGACAGAGCTCTCGTGTGTTCCCTTCAGCTCTCCTGCACTGGTGGCCCCTGATCCCCCGGCCCTGTCTCTAAAGAACAGCCTCCTCACCGTTCCCCGGAACTTCTCGGCCCCAAACAGGTACACCAGAGGATCCAGGCCCCCGTTCAGACAGGTGAGGGAGGAGGTGACGCGGTTGGCCAGGGACAGACCCCGCCTGGTCTGGCAGGAGACATCTGGGTGGGCGTACCCCAGGATGAACGTGGCTCTGGAGGCGTGGTACGGCAGGAAGCACACCACATAGATCAGCATGACCAGGCCGATGGTCCTCAGGGCTCGCAGCTTCAGCTGGGGCTCCAGTCGGGATCCTCTCCTCAGGCTGTGGATGATGAGCAGGTAGCAGGTCAGTGTGGAGAGGAAAGGAGGGGTGAAGGCTACGGCTAAAGAGACGAGGGCCTTGCGGGAGGCTTTCTCCCTGTACAGCTGCAGACACACCGTCATCCCGTCCACCTCCGCAGTCTGGCGGGTGACCAGCAGGGGCGCCATGGAGACGGTGACCAGCACCCACAGAGAAAAACTGATGGTGTGGGCGTAGCGGGCACGGCGGATCTTCAGTGACCTCACGGCGTGCACCACGGCCAGGTAGCGATCCCCAGCCACGCACGCCAAGAAGTAGAGACTCGCGTACATGTTAACATAAAACAGGAAGCCGGCGACTCGACACGGAACCTCGCCGAACGGCCAGTGGCCCCCCGTGAGGTGATATGTGGCGCGGAGAGGCAGGATTATGACGTAGGAGAGGTCGGCCACAGCCAGGTGCAGCAGGAAGACGTTAGCGGGAGAGGATGTGCCACGCTGCCGGGAGAAGATCCAGAGGGCCAAGGCGTTACCTGTTGTGGTGAAAGAACGAGACTTGTACTAATCTCATTTATTAGAACTCAAACATCCTTATCTCAACTAGGGTGGATGAAGAGGGTATCTCAACTAGGGTGGATGAAGAGGGTATCTCAACTAGGGTGGATGAAGAGGGTATCTAAACTAGGGTGGATGAAGAGGGTATCTCAACTAGGGTGGATGAAGAGGGTATCTCAGCTAGGGTGGATGAAGAGGGTATCTCAACTAGGGTGGATGAAGAGGGTATCTCAACTAGGGTGGATGAAGAGGGTATCTCAACTGGGGTGGATGAAGAGGGTATCTCAACTGGGGTGGATGAAGAGGGTATCTCAGCTAGGGTGGATGAAGAGGGTATCTCAACTAGGGTGGATGAAGAGGGTATCTCAACTGGGGTGGATGAAGAGGGTATCTCAGCTAGGGTGGATGAAGAGGGTATCTCAACTAGGGTGGATGAAGAGGGTATCTCAACTAGGGTGGATGAAGAGGGTATCTCAACTAGGGTGGATGAAGAGGGTATCTCAGCTAGGGTGGATGAAGAGGGTATCTCAACTAGGGTGGATGAAGAGGGTATCTCAACTAGGGTGGATGAAGAGGGTATCTCAACTAGGGTGGATGAAGAGGGTATCTCAACTAGGGTGGATGAAGAGGGTATCTCAACTAGGGTGGATGAAGAGGGTATCTCAAGAATAACTGTCAATGTAGGCTATATAGCGAACATAACAACACACCACACTAGGCAACGCAACACAACAGTATGTAACATAACATTACCATTGAGCGCCAGGAGAAACACCAGAATGTAGTAACCTCCAAACACCATGTTCTCCACAGTGTTATCTACAGGAGCACAGCTACTCTCTGAAGAAGCGTTGGACAGGATGGACGTCAGGGCGTCCATGTCCATGGTGGGAGTGGTCTGTATCTTCATCTCTGGGAGAGAGAGAGAGAGAGAGAGAGAGAGAGAGAGAGAGAGAGAGAGAGAGAGAGAGAGAGAGAGAGAGAGAGAGAAAAGGCAATCAAATAACTGAGAAGAACTTGATTTTGGCTGCTTGTAAATATGCTCTTCTTTTGACTTGAAGAAGAAGAAAATGAGCAGCTGCTTTTTGGGATGTGGTTGCAGCAAAAGGCAATCTGTAATATGAAATAATAACAAAATCTGGAAAAGAGCAATAAAATAAATTACCAAGATAAAAATCAAAATGGAGATCCTGTAGCCTACAGATGTCTACTATTGCAAAGCAAAGAACAACTTTAAAAGTAAAATAAGGAGAGAGTCACCCAAGACCTTGGTGGCAATACTAGAGGGGAAGAAGACCACAATACATATCTTATTTCATTCTGAGAGCCAATCACCAAATAACCAAAACATAGAAAGATTGGTATTGGAAAAGGCAGACAGTTAACAATCAATGAGGACAATGATGAAAACTGCCCCTGCCTCCTCATATTGTCTACCATAATGACACCATCATGGTTCAGGGGTCAGAAAGCAGAGGAGGAGACCACCCTGGTGAATCAGTCATTTCTCCCAGCAGATGTCAAAGAAAAGCTCTCACACGCACACACAGCAAGGATGGAGTGAAAAAGTGTGGTTCTCAAAGACACAGAGAGCAGGCAATGGCATAAACATAATGTCTAGGCCGTGCCGAGTTCAACGAGATATCCCGCTTGACCGTAGCTCGCTCGGTCTGAGCGCAGCGACCATTAGAAAAGTAGGCCCAAAATGAAGCCTGCCCCACAACGTCATTTGCTTTTGGGTGACAGTGAGAGAACCGTTAGGGTGAGAAGCACAATTCGACCTCAGGTATGTTCCTAAGGTCCTTCCGATCCGTGCAAGCCTAACCTTGACCGTGTGGCATTAACCCTTAATAGTTAAAAGAAGGTGTTTACTTCAAAGAGTTTGCATTGACTTCTCTCCCCATAGGAATACATTGCCTGAACCCCTAAATTCAACCTGAAGTCTATATGGGTTATGAATGCCGTATGAACCTGTCTTTGATGACAGTCCATCAGGCCAGTATGAGGTCTACCTGTGTTGATTCTAAGCTTCCTGGACCAACCGGAAGTGGTTAAAATCACCCTAAAAGTGTTTTTCCATTACCTGCCTGCAGTTTGATAGACAGTGCATTCAACCCTGTGTAAATCAGTCAATTCTTAACGTAAGGACTTAAAACTCAGGATTCTGTAAAAGCATAGCCCAGTGAGGATATGTGTTGACTTATAGCTTCCTGTGACAACTGGAAGTGCCTTAATTGGTGTCTCAGGGGCTGTTTCGAGGGGTTAAAAAAGTCAGATCTGTCCAAAACTTCATATGTGTGATTAGGCAACCCCCATGAACTGTAAATCAGTCATTTTTCCCATAAAATTTCAAAGGAAAACTAAATCACACAGACACACAACTTGGAAGGAGGGACGTATTGGGGTTTGTAGAGACAGACAGTGCCTCCAATAGTTAGCTTTGTTCGAGCTAAAAAGAACCGTCAGACCTAGAGTTCGAAACTTTAGAATCCTGTTCTAGACCTCAGGTCGATAGTGCGTGGTGAGTTACGTGGCTCTAGACGGTTCTCGGACCGAGAAACAGCTTCGTACATTTGCAATGACTTCAATTCATTTTGACCATTACGAAAATGGCGACATTTAGAAATGTCTCAGAGACACAAGACTAGGTGCATTGCGACCGTCTCGGCCCATATAGACAGACCCCAACGTTTCTGTCCGATAGCTCATTCAAGGACCCCGTAGCAAGTCATGGAAAAAGTGGATTTTCAGCACCAATTAGGGTTTTGCTCGGACACCAAATGACCGATCGAGCCGAAACTTAGGATTCGGGGTCGCCTCAGCTAGGCCTACACGTAACATAAGAAATGGACCCGCAGCTAGAACGTAACTACATGTTTTATGTTTTTTTATGGTTTGAACCAAAGGCGTTGTGAATTTTGGGCCAGCTCTGAAGTGTGTGATAGTTGGCTACTAAACAGGTTGGAAAAAGTGGGTTTAGTGTCAATTTGTATCAGTTTGGTGTCAGAATGACATCTAATTGACTGGTGGACACTGACTTGCTAGTTGACTTTTGTACATTAGCAATATGTTTAAACGGTGAGGTACCATCACCAAAAGTGACATTCTGAAATCAACCCTAACGAGCCATTGAGATGAACCAGAATCACTGCCCAGCCATGCCGAGTTCATCGGGCCAGTCAATTTCACATTCCTGCAGGATTTTTATAGCATGACAAATTCGTGATGGTACCTGCCCATTGAACCATATTGGAAATGCACAGTGACTTTGCAAAAGTGAGAAAACATAAACAAATGGACATGATGAAATCAACACAACGAGTGATGGAAATGTACAACTATCACTGCTCGGCCATCCTGTGTTCATCAGACCAGTCAATTTTGCATTTTTGAGCATGTCAAATTTCATATGGTAAATGCACATTGAAACATATTGCAAATGCACGTGCACTTACAATATGATTCTATAGTGAAAAAAATCACCTAACGGAGATAATGAAATCAACACAACGAGTGATGGAAATGTACAACTATCACTGCTCAGCCATCCTGTGTTCATCAGACCAGTCAATTTTGCATTTTTGAGCATGTCAAATTTCATATGGTAAATGCACATTGAAACATATTGCAAATGCACGTGCACTTACAATATGATTCTATAGTGAAAAACATCACCTAATGGACATGATGAAATCAACACAACGAGTGATGGAAATGTACAACTATCACTGCTCAGCCATCCTGTGTTCATCAGACCAGTCAATTTTGCATTTTTGAGCATGTCAAATTTCATATGGTAAATGCACATTGAAACATATTGCAAATGCACGTGCACTTACAATATGATTCTATAGTGAAAAAAAATCACCTAACGGAGATAATGAAATCAACACAACGAGTGATGGAAATGTACAACTATCACTGCTCAGCCATCCTGTGTTCATCAGACCAGTCAATTTTGCATTTTTGAGCATGTCAAATTTCATATGGTAAATGCACATTGAAACATATTGCAAATGCACGTGCACTTACAATATGATTCTATAGTGAAAAAACATCACCTAATGTTCACGATGAAATCAACACAACGAGTGATGGAAAGGAACAACTATCACTGCCCGGCCATCCTGTGTTCCCATAGCGGGCATTAATATCAGAATGACCGGTAAATGCATTCACAACCATATTTTCATTTTTGGGTTACCAGGTGCCTATTTTCAATCACCAGTTGCACAACAATGCGTATCCATCAGAATATTTTAAACAGTCCATAAAGCACTCAGGACGGACTCCATAGATAGAGGGCCGTAGTAGGGTACTCCCATAGCGGGCATGGATAATAGGAGTCCCGGTAAATGCATTTACAACCATATTTTAATTTTTGGGTTACCAGTTGCACAACAATGCACGTGCATTTGCAATATGATTCTATAGTGAAAAAACATCACCTAATGGACATGATGAAATCAACACAACAAGTGATGGAAATGTACAACTATCACTGCTCGGCCATCCTGTGTTCATCAGACCAGTCAATTTCACATTCCTGCAGGATTTTTATAGCATGACAAATTCGTGATGGTACCTGCCCATTGAACCATATTGCAAATGCACAGTGACTTTGCAAAAGTGAGAAAACATAAACAAATGGACATGATGAAATCAACACAACGAGTGATGGAAATGTACAACTATCACTGCTCAGCCATCCTGTGTTCATCAGACCAGTCAATTTTGCATTTTTGAGCATGTCAAATTTCATATGGTAAATGCACATTGAAACATATTGCAAATGCACGTGCACTTACAATATGATTCTATAGTGAAAAACATCACCTAATGGACATGATGAAATCAACACAACGAGTGATGGAAATGTACAACTATCACTGCCCGGCCATCCTGTGTTCCCATAGCGAGCATTAATATCAGAATGACCGGTAAATGCATTTACAAGCATATTTTTGGGGGGTTACCAGGTGCCTATTTTCAATCACCAGTTGCACAACATGCGTATCCATCAGAATATTTTAAACAGTCCATAAAGCACTCAGGACGGACTCCATAGATAGAGGGCCGTAGTAGGGTACTCCCATAGCGGGCATGGACAATAGGCGTCCCGGTAAATGCATTTACAACCATATTTTTATTTTTGGGTTACCAGTTGCACAACAATGCACGTGCATTTGCAATATGATTCTATAGTGAAAAACATCACCTAATGGACATGATGAAATCAACACAACGAGTGATGGAAATGTACAACTATCACTGCTCGGCCATCCTGTGTCCATCAGACCAGTCAATTTTGCATTTTTGAGCATGTCAAATTTCATATGGTAAATGCACATTGAAACATATTGCAAATGCGCGTGCACTTGCAATATGATTCTATAGTGTAAAAACATCACCTAATGGACATGATGAAATCAACACAACGAGTGATGGAAATGTACAACTATCACTGCCCGGCCATCCTGTGTTCCCATAGCGAGCATTAATATCAGAATGACCGGTAAATGCATTTACAAGCATATTTTTGGGGGTTACCAGGTGCCTATTTTCAATCACCAGTTGCACAACATGCGTATCCATCAGAATATTTTAAACAGTCCATAAAGCACTCAGGACGGACTCCATAGATAGAGGGCCGTAGTAGGGTACTCCCATAGCGGGCATGGACAATAGGCGTCCCGGTAAATGCATTTACAACCATATTTTTATTTTTGGGTTACCAGTTGCACAACAATGCACGTGCATTTGCAATATGATTCTATAGTGAAAAAACATCACCTAATGGACATGATGAAATCAACACAACGAGTGATGGAAAGGAACAACTATCACTGCCAGGCCATCCTGTGTTCAGCAGGCCAGTCAATTTCACATTCCTGCAGGATTTTTATAGCATGACAAATTCGTGATGGTACCTGCCCATTGAACCATATTGCAAATGCACAGTGACTTTGCAAAAGTGAGAAAACATAAACAAATGGACATGATGAAATCAACACAACGAGTGATGGAAAGGTACAACTCTCACTGCTCGGCCATCCTGTGTTCATCAGACCAGTCAATTTTGCATTTTTGAGCAAGGTCAAATTTCATATGGTAAATGCACATTGAAACATATTGCAAATGCACGTGCACTTACAATATGATTCTATAGTGAAACAACATCACCTAACGGAGATGATGAAATCAACACAACGAGTGATGGAAATGTACAACTATCACTGCTCGGCCATCCTGTGTTCATCAGACCAGTCAATTTTGCATTTTTGAGCAAGGTCAAATTTCATATGGTAAATGCACATTGAAACATATTGCAAATGCACGTGCACTTGCAATATGATTATATAGTGAAAAAACATCACAAAATGGACATGATGAAGTCAACACAACGAGTGATGGAAAGGAACAACTATCACTGCCCGGCCATCCCGAGTTCATCAGGCCAGTCAATTTTGCATTTCTGCAGGATTTTTGAGCATGTCAAATTTCTTACGTCATTTGGCCCACAAAAAAATTCCTTATGCACAATTTAAAAAAATATATAAAAAAATATGATAATAAAATTGGACAAAAGTATATTCATACAGTTCTTACACATGTGTAATTGACAAAAAAAATTGAAAGAATTTCAAAAAACGGTCCAGAAAGCACTTTTTTAAGGGTGTGTGAAGTTTTTTACAAAATTTTGACATTTTTGACTTTTGACTTTTGACTTCCTATGAAATCATATTGAAATTGGACAAAACATATTCCTTATGCGCATGTAAAAAAAAAAAAAATTACGATAATAAAATTGGACAAAAGTATATTCATACAGTTCTTACACATGTGTAATTGACAAAAAATCGAAAGAATTTCGAAAAACGGTCCAGAAAGCACTTTTTTAAGGGTGTGTGAAGTTTTTTACAAAATTTTGACATTTTTGACTTTTGACTTTTGACTTCCTATGAAATCATATTGGAATTGGACAAAACATATTCCTTATGCGCATGTAAAAAAAAAAAAAAAAAAAAATTATGATAATAAAATTGGACAAAAGTATATTCATACAGTTCTTACACATGTGTAATTGACAAAAAATCGAAAGAATTTCGAAAAACGGTCCAGAAAGCACTTTTTATGGGTGTGTGAAGTTTTTACAAAATTTTGACATTTTTGACTTTTGACTTTTGACTTCCTATGAAATCATATTGGAATTGGACAAAACATATTCCTTATGCGCATGTAAAAAAAAAAAAAAAAATTATGATAATAAAATTGGACAAAAGTATATTCATACAGTTCTTACACATGTGTAATTGACAAAAAAATCGAAAGAATTTCGAAAAACGGTCCAGAAAGCACTTTTTTAAGGGGTGATAAGTTTTTGAAAAAAATTTCATTTTTTCAAAATTTTACTTTTGGACATTGACTTGGGTTACATATCCAATATGAAAAACCCCGGTGGAGCGCATTTGCCCCCTGTTGAATTTTTAAAGTGTTACAACTGGCAATTGCCATATGGCATTTGCAATACACTTTGCATGAATCAACGCCGAATTGGGTGGTATTGGCCAATGTGTATATGGTTTGTCCGATGCCAATGACTTGCCATTCATTTTTGTCCAATACAGGGGGGACTTCCCTTACAAGCACTAGTCCCCAGGCCCCTCCTCAACATCCAAGGAGCCCCAAGCTACAGAGAACCAACATCCCCACTGGCCCCAGTCCCCATGCAGCTCTTGGTCCTCAAATCCCCTCCAGTCATCCCTGGCAGATCATCTAGCCAACCACAACAGGCAGTACAGAAGAACAGCTCAGCAGCAGCGACTGCAACAGGGTCCTCAGCACAGAACAACCAGAGCCAGATAAGAAACCTGTTGGCATAGTGATGAGCTTTGAAGGAGTGCAATAGAGATTGCGTCATCTGTAGATCTGTTGGGGCGGAATGCAAAGTGGAGTGGGTCTATGGTTTCTGGGATGATGGTGTTGATGTGAGCCATGGCCAGCCTTTCAAAGAACTTCATGGCTACAGACACGACTGCTATGGATTAGTAGTCATTTAGGTAGGGTTCCTTGGTGTTCTTGGGGACAGGGACTCTGGTGGTCTGCTTGAAACATGTAGGTATTACAGACTGGGTCAGGGAGAGGTTGAAAATTTCAGTGAAGACACTTGCCAGTTGGTCTGAGTACACTTCCTGGTAATCCGTCGGGCCCTGCATCTTACTCACATCGGCTACAGAGTGCTTGACACACAGTCGCCTGGAACAGCTGGTGTTCTCATGCATGCTTCATTGTTGCGCGTGTAGAAGTCATTTAGCTCGTTTGGTAGGCCTGTGTCATTGGGTCGCTCGCGTCCTGCCTTCCCTTTGTAGTCCTTAATAGTTTGCAAGCCCTGCCACATCCGATTAGCATCAGAGACGGTGTAGTAGGATTCAATCTTAGTCGTGTATTGATGCTTTGCCTGTTTCATGGTTCTTCATTCTTCTTCATTGGAGGGCATAGCGGGATTTCTTATAAGCGTCCAGGTTAGAGTCCAGCTCCTTGAAAGCGGCAGCTCTACCCTTTAGCTCAGTGCGGAGGTTGCCTGTAATCCATTGCTTCTGGTTGAGGTATGTACGTACGGTCACTGTGGGGACGACGTCATTGATACACTTATTGATGAAGCCGTGACTGATGTGGAACATGCACTACAGATGACATCATGGGTAAAGTACAACTGATCTGCTCTAAGATAGGCCCAATGAACTAGAAACATACATGAATTACAGATGACATCATGGGTGAAGTATCAATGCACGCCGAATACAACAGGTGTAGACCTTGCAGTGACCTTACAGCTTACTTACGAGCCCCTAAACGACAGTGCAGTTTAAGAAAATATGGATAAGAATAAGAGATCAAAGTAACAAGTAATTAAAGAGTACAGGAGGGGGCTGAGCACGCACCCCTGAGGGGCCCCTGTGTTGACGATCAGTGTGGTGGATTTGCTGTTGCCTACCCTTACCACCTGGGGGCAGCCCATCGGGAAGAAGCGTAACTTCTTCTGGCCTGTTCTGAAAGACGATGTTGTATCTTACTGTAAATCCTGTGGCGTTTGCCAGCGGATGAGTAAACCAAAACAAACTTGACCGGTTGCACCTTTGCAGCCTATTCATGCTTTTGACTGACCTTTCAGCAGGATTGTGTTATTCCTTTGCCCAACATCAAGAGTGGTAAACAGTTTCTCTTAAACATAATGTGTGCTGCCACTAGTTTCCCTGAGGCCATTCCACTGAGGAAAATCCCAGCTTCCAGTATTGTTAAGGCCCTGGTGAAATTCTTTTCAACATTTGGACTTCCGCAGGTCGTGCAGTCGGACCAAGGTTAGAAGTTAATGTCAAGTGCTACAACAGTTGGGTGTAACCCATTACCCCTCTAGTGCCTACCACCCAGAGTCTCAAGGTCTAGTACCGACCACCCACAGTCTCAAGGTCTAGTACCGACCACCCACAATCTCAAGGTCTAGTACCTACCACCCAGAGTCTCAAGGTCTAGTACCGACCACCCAGAGTCTCAAGGTCTAGTACCTACCACCCAGAGTCTCAAGGTCTAGTACCTACCACCCAGAGTCTCAAAGTCTAGTTCCTACCACCCACAGTCTCAAGGTCTAGTACCTACCACCCAGAGTGTCAAGGTCTAGTACCTACCACCCAGAGTGTCAAGGTCTAGTACCTACCACCCAGAGTCTCAAGGTCTAGTACCTACCACCCAGAGTCTCAAGGTCTAGTACCTACCACCCAGAGTCTCAAGGTCTAGTACCTACCACCCAGAGTCTCAAGGTCTAGTTCCTACCACCCACAGTCTCAAGGTCTAGTACCTACCACCCAGAGTCTCAAGGTCTAGTACCTACCACTTAGAGTCTCAAGGTACTCTTGACAGATTTCATCAGACTTTGAAGTCTATATTGAGAGTTTACTGCTTTGAGTTTGAGGAAGACTGGGATGAAGGGGTATTGTGCTGTTTGCAGCGTGGTAGGTTGTTCAGGAATCTCTCTGTTTTAACCCGAATGAACTTGTGTTTGGACATCATGTCAGAGGTCCTTTGAGTTTGCTGATAGAGCAGTTGTTGCAGGGCGACACCTTAAAAGCAGGAAAAACATCTGTTGGAGAACGTTAGCTCTTTTTGATACAGATTGCACCACACCTGTGAGTTTGAAAGTGAGAATCTGGAGAGGGCGCAAATTAAAATTTGGTAAGATCGGTTTTGTTGCCATTCTGGGGTCACTGTTGCAAGCTTGTTTTTCAGGCCCTTACCCCATAGTGAAAATAATTGTTAATCTGGATTACATTATCGCCACACCGGAACGCAGGAAGAAAAAACTGACTGTGTCATGACAACATGTTGAAACCGTACTTCACCCGCTACGACCGGGGCGGCGAAGTCAGTGGAAACTGGTAGTGACGTTCTGCCTGTGGCCACTACTGTCACCGTTGACTATCGTCTTCCTCAAGAGCACGAGGAAGGTCCAATACACCCTGTGCAGGTTGGATGGTTGACGCAAGCTTTGATTACTTTTTGGCACACTTCTCTCCGGAGGAAAAAGGCAACGTTGTTGCAATGCTTTTGAATATCAGGGTTTATTCTCAGATGTGCCAACTCAGACAATTGTACGAGAGCATGACGTTGATGTTGTGGACTCGGTCCGAATCAAACAAATTCCACTGAGGAAAATCACGAAAGGAAAGTTGCTATGGATGTTGCAGGAGTTTCCCCTTGAAATCAGACATGAACATGGTAAGGACAACTTCGTTGCTGATTGTCTTCCAAGGGTGGGCAGTCTATACGTTTTGTGTTTTTCATTTTGCCAGTGTGTTGCTTTGGCTCACAATTTATTTTGACTGTACGTTTTGCGAATTTGGTTGGGCTTTAAAGAAGTGTAAAAGTTTTTTAAAAACTTGTGAATTTTAGGTAACTATAGAAAGGAAAAGAGAAAATATATATAAAATATTGTAAAATATATTATATTCATTTATTTACAAAAACAAATATATGATAATGGCACTGGAGGGGAGGCCTGCCGTTTTATGGGCTCTTAACCAACCGGGCTGTTTTGTTTGTTTTTTCGCATTGTTTGTAACTTATTTTGTACATAATGTCACATTACCCCCTGGTCTGACCCAGTTGTCTAATTTAGCACATTACCCCCTGGTCTGACCCAGTTGTCTGATTTAGCACATTACCCCCTGGTCTGGCCCAGTTGTCTAATTTTGTCACATTACTCCCTGGTCTGACACAGTTGTCTGATTTAGCACATTACCCCCTGGTCTGACCCAGTTGTCTAATTTGTCACATTACCCCCTGGTCTGACCCAGTTGTCTGATTTGTCCCATTACCCCCTGGTCTGACCCAGTTGTCTGATTTGTCACATTACCCCCTGGTCTGACCCAGTTGTCTGATTTAGCACATTACCCCCTGGTCTGACCCAGTTGTCTAATTTGTCACATTACCCCCTGGTCTGACCCAGTTGTCTGATTTGTCACATTACCCCCTGGTCTGACCCAGATGTCTGATTTAGCACATTACCCCCTGGTCTGACCCAGTTGTCTGATTTAGCACATTACCCCCTGGTCTGACCCAGTTGTCCCCCTGGTCTGACCCAGTTGTCTGATTTGTCCCATTACCCCCTGGTCTGACCCAGTTGTCTGATTTGTCACATTACCCCTGGTCTGACCCAGTTGTCTGATTTAGATTTGTCCCATTACCCCCTGGTCTGACCCAGTTGTCTGATTTGTCACATTACCCCCTGGTCTGACCCAGATGTCTGATTTAGCACATTACCCCCTGGTCTGACCCAGTTGTCTGATTTAGCACATTACCCCCTGGTCTGACCCAGTTGTCTGATTTGTCACATTACCCCCTGGTCTGACCCAGTTGTCTAGTTTGTCACATTACCCCTTGGTCTGACCCAGTTGTCTAATTTGTCACATTACCCCCTGGTCTGACCCAGGTGTCTGATTTGTCACATTACCTACCCCCTGGTCTGACCCAGTTGTCTGATTTGTCACATTACCCCCTGGTCTGACCCAGTTGTCTGATTTGTCACATTACCCCCTGGTCTGACCCAGGTGTCTGATTTGTCCCATTACCCCCTGGTCTGACCCAGTTGTCTGATTTGTCACATTACCCCCTGGTCTGACCAAGTTGTCTGATTTGTCCCATTACCCCCTGGTCTGACCCAGTTGTCTAATTTTGTCACATTACCCCCTGGTCTGGCCCAGTTGTCTAATTTTATCACATTACCACCTGGTCTGGCCCAGTTGTCTAATTTGTCCCATTACCCTCTGGTCTGACCCAGTTGTCTAATTTTGTCACATTACCCCCTGGTCTGACCCAGTTGTCTGATTTGTCCCATTACCCCCTGGTCTGGCCCAGTTGACTGATTTGTCCCATTACCCCCTGGTCTGGCCCAGTTGTCTGATTTGTCCCATTACCCCCTGGTCTGACCCAGTTGTCTAATTTGTCACATTACCCCCTGGTCTGACCCAGTTGTCTGATTTGTCCCATTACCCCCTGGTCTGACCCAGTTGTCTGATTTGTCACAATACCCCCTGGTCTGACCCAGTTGTCTGATTTGTCCCATTACCCCCTGGTCTGACCCAGTTGTCTGATTTGTCCCATTACCCCCTGGTCTGGCCCAGTTGTCTAATTTTGTCCCATTACCCCCTGGTCTGACCCAGTTGTCTAATTTGTCACATTACCCCCTGGTCTGGCCCAGTTGTCTGATTTGTCCCATTACCCCCTGGTCTGACCCAGTTGTCTGATTTGTCCCATTACCCCCTGGTCTGACCCAGTTGTCTGATTTGTCACATTACCCCCTGGTCTGACCCAGTTGTCTGATTTGTCCCATTACCCACTGGTCTGGCCCAGTTGTCTGATTTGTCCCATTACCCCCTGGTCTGGCCCAGTTGCCTGATTTGTCCCATTATAAGTAATGACCGAGTCGCTCTTCCACCGGTGAAATGGCCTCACAGTTTGAGCGCAGGTGGTTTAGAAGCGATGTTTCTGTCGTTGCTTGCAGCCGCCAGTCTAATAGCACTTCTTCTGTAAATATTCCAGTCCCAACAGATGTAACTCTAACTGTCTACTGGCTGAAGAAGAGATGAAGATGTTTTTTTTTTTTAAACATTGAACACCCATTGAATCTAAAATGCACAATCTATTTTATTTCCCTTTTTAATTTTAAGTCCTTCAATGTGGTTTAAATCTCCTACTAAAAGAGAACATTCACCGTTCTCTGTTATGACCTCCGACATCACTTTTAATTATCCAATCACCACTCCCCTGCCTGCCGCACAGGACAGCTGTAAGCAGTTAGCCGTAAGGCCAAACATCAATATTATCAGAGCCTCCGTGAAAGGCACAAAAGAGGTGTGTACCGGAGATAGTTCTTACTATCCCGCAGATGTTGGAGCAGAGGGGAGTGTGTCAGTGGGATACACACACATAAACCACTCACCGAATACAGATTAACAAATAATTGATGAAAGTCATATGAGTTGTGGGACTCCCCACTAAAACTAGGCTTGTCCTGGACTGCCTGGAAACTGTGGAGACATTCCTTAGTGAGAGGAGGCTCAAAACCCTCCTTTGTTCGTTTTCAAAACTTCAACCTCAGCAGCTGTCTCTCCTATACATGCTGACCGGAGAGCCAGAGTGACTCCCAAATGGCTCCCTATTATACAGATGTACCATCTTAATTTGATCACTATTTTGTTGATGATCATTTTCCTGCATGGCAGGAAATGTAACCTTGTATTATATTCAAAACTGTAGACTTGATTTGACCTAACGTAAAATGTACCAATGTACCATCTACAAAATCCTGTTGCTGCAGGATTATTTTCCCTTAATAGCAATCTGGCTCAAATTAAGATCCTACATCTATACTATATGCCATTTAGCTGACACTTTTATCCAAAGCGACTTACAATTTATGTATGGGTGGTCCTGGGTATCAAAGCCAACTACCCGTTACAAGCACCGTGCTCTACCAACTGAGAAACGCACTATTCCCTATATACAGAAAGTACACTACTTTTCACCAGAGTCTTACGGTTTCTCGTCAACAGTAGTGCACTATATAGGGAATAGATTACCATTTGGGACACAGACTCAGAGAGCCAGAGGTCACATAAGGACTTAGTTAGATGTAGTACCACTTTCAGGACAGATCTCTTTCCTGTCTGATCCTCGTGTTCAGGACAGATCTCTTCCCTGTCTGATCCAGTGTTCAGGACAGATCTCTTCCCTGTCTGACCCAGTGTTCAGGACAGATCTCTTCCCTGTCTGATCCTCGTGTTCAGGACAGATCTCTTCCCTGTCTGATCCAGTGTTCAGGACAGATCTCTTCCCTGTCTGATCCAGTGTTCAGGACAGATCTCTTCCCTGTCTGATCCAGTGTTCAGGACGGATCTCTTCCCTGTCTGATCCTCGTGTTCAGGACGGATCTCTTCCCTGTCTGATCCAGTGTTCAGGACAGATCTCTTCCCTGTCTGATCCTCGTGGTCAGGACAGATCTCTTCCCTGTCTGATCCAGTGTTCAGGACAGATCTCTTCCCTGTCTGATCCAGTGTTCAGGACGGATCTCTTCCCTGTCTGATCCAGTGTTCAGGACAGATCTCTTCCCTGTCTGATCCTCGTGTTCAGGACAGATCTCTTCCCTGTCTGATCCTCGTGTTCAGGACAGATCTCTTCCCTGTCTGATCCTCGTGTTCAGGACGGATCTCTTCCCTGTCTGATCCAGTGTTCAGGACAGATCTCTTCCCTGTCTGATCCTCGTGCTCAGGACAGATCTCTTCCCTGTCTGATCCTCGTGTTCAGGACAGATCTCTTCCCTGTCTGATCCAGTGTTCAGGACAGATCTCTTCCCTGTCTGATCCAGTGTTCAGGACAGATCTCTTCCCTGTCTGATCCAGTGTTCAGGACAGATCTCTTCCCTGTCTGATCCTCGTGGTGTGAAACAGTGTTCAGGGGAGCTGTGGGACTACGAGGGGACGGCATTTCTCAAGCAGCCTTCTGCCTCTACATTGTGTAGGGGCGTCCCAAATTGCATTATTTTTTCTACATGGTGCCCTAATTTTGACCAGAGCCCTATGGAACCCTATTCCCTATATATAGTGCACTACTTTAGACCAGAGCCCTATGGGGGGTGGGGGGGAATCACGCTCCACTGATTTATTACTGTGTGTGACAACCCCCTACAGTGAGATAAACCCCCAGAACAAGCCTCTATCACAATGGTCTGATGGTGTAAATGTGTGGGAGTGTTCGCACCAGTCCAGCAGTCAAGAGAGGAAAGAGGGGATTCTTTGGATCAGACTAGGGCTGTGTCCCAAATGGGCACCCTAATCTCTATTCAAGTGCACTGCTTTTGACCAGGGAAGATAGTCAAAAGTAGTGCACAATATATAGGGAATAGGGTGCCATTTGGGACACATGAAAAGCCTTCATTTGTGAGGGGGAATGGGACCGCTGTCGGTTCTGCAGCGGACAGCACATCCTTCTCTCTAGACATATTACACATTCCACAGGAACCTGTCACTGGGGTTAACAGGAACCTGTCACTGGGGTTAACAGGAACCTGTCACTGGGGTTAACATGAACCTGTCACTGGGGTTAACATGAACCTGTCACTGGGGTTAACAGGAACCTGTCACTGGGGTTAACAGGAACCTGTCACTGGGGTTAACAGGAACCTGTCACTGGGGTTAACAGGAACCTGTCACTGGGGTTAACAGGAACCTGTCACTGGGGTTAACAGGAACCTGTCACTGGGGTTAACAGGAACCTGTCACTGGGGTTAACAGGAACCTGTCACTGGGGTTAACAGGAACCTGTCACTGGAGTTAACAGGAACCTGTCACTGGGGTTAACAGGAACCTGTCACTGGAGTTAACAGGAACCTGTCACTGGGGTTAACAGGAACCTGTCACTGGGGTTAACATGAACCTGTCACTGGGGTTAACAGGAACCTGTCCCTGGGGTTAACAGGAACCTGTCCCTAGGGTTAACAGGAACCTGGGGTTAACAGGAACCTGTCACTAGGGTTAACAGCAAACTGTCACTAGGGTTAACAGCAACCTGTCACTAGGGTTGACATGAGCCTGTCATTAGGGTTAACAGGAATCTGTCACTAGGGTTAACAGCAAACTGTCACTAGGGTTAACAGCAACCTGTCACTAGGGTTGACATGAGCCTGTCACTAGGGTTAACATGAGCCTGTCATTAGGGTTAACATGAGCCTGTCCCATGGGTTCAAATTAGCCTGTCCCATGGGTTAACATGACCTTGTCACTGAGGTTAACATGAGCCTGTCACTAGGGTTAACATGAGCCTGTCCCATGGGTTAACATGAGCCTGTCCCATGGGTTAACATTGTCACTGAGGTTAACATGAGTCTGTCCCATGGGTTAACATGACCTTGTCACTGAGGTTAACAGGAACCTGTCACTAGGGTTAACATGAGCCTGTCCCATGGGTTAACATGACCTTGTCACTGAGGTTAACATG
Source organism: Oncorhynchus keta (assembly GCF_023373465.1). Taxonomy (NCBI): domain Eukaryota; kingdom Metazoa; phylum Chordata; class Actinopteri; order Salmoniformes; family Salmonidae; genus Oncorhynchus; species Oncorhynchus keta. The sequence continues at coordinate 95,517,682 of NC_068421.1, read as the reverse complement.
AGCCTGTCCCATGGGTTAACATGACCTTGTCACTGAGGTTAACAGGAACCTGTCACTAGGGTTAACATGAGCCTGTCACTAGGGTTAACATGAGCCTGTCACTAGGGTTAACATGACCTTGTCACTGAGGTTAACAGGAACCTGTCACTAGGGTTAACATGAGCCTGTCACTAGGGTTAACATGAGCCTGTCACTAGGGTTAACATGAGCCTGTCACTAGGGTTAACATGACCTTGTCACTGAGGTTAACAGGAGCAAATGTGACCCCTGTTAAGAGTTGATCCCCACAGAAAATCCTGAAAGCACAAATTGAAGGCTTCAAAATACAGAAAACAGGAAGTTACCTGATGAGATTCACTGACCCACCGTCTGAAAACAGGAAGTTACCTGATGAGATTCACTGACCCACCGTCTGAAAACAGGAAGTTACCTGATGAGATTCACTGACCCACCGTCTGAAAACAGGAAGTTACCTGATGAGATTCACTGACCCACCGTCTGAAAACAGGAAGTTACCTGGTAACTGACCTCATCTGACAGACTCCAAATCTAACTCCAACCGAAAAACACACAGCAGGAAGCCAGACTTGAGGCTTTGCATGTGTGCTGATAAATTCCCTGGGTTCATTTGGCTCTGTGAACGGAGCTAGGTACGATATCTATTGAGTTACAATGGACCTGGTATCTCCAGTGACCTTGAGAACTTGAACAAGTCTTATCCTCCCAAACTAAAACTTTACAAATAAGACCATGGTAAAAAAAAATCCTTAGCGTAGTCACAGATCAAAACACCACAAACATCTCAAATGCTTCAGTTAATAATCTGAGTCTAATGAGTCAATATAATTAAATCCCCCATTAAAATCTGTCCGTTTAAGAGAAATATGTTGGGTTTTTTTTCTGTGTGTGTGCTGCGTCTCAATCCAACTCATCCGCCTTCCGCATCGGCGGTGGAAGGTGGCAGAGCTACAGCGGTGTTTGTCAGACCAGGAGGCATCCCCCAAAAAAATCATTCTGAACTAATATGACAACTATACGGAAAGATTAGACTCTCACGAACACGATGGTGTTCTCGATTTTGCTCTACGACCCCCACAAGGGTCACGGGACTCGTCTGGAGGTAACCAGTACCGTTTAAAACAATTTAAACCATTTCTGGAATGAATATGAAAGTATTGTAGTGTTGTGCCAGAAGGGGGTAAATATGTGTAAAGATACATATTCCCTGAGCTTTCTTATATCTCCTAGATACAGGACAGACACCTTTTTTTATTGACTTTTTTTTTTTAAACTAATTTTTAATACGTTTCTTTGGGCTAAAAGTAGTAAATGCCAAATTCAATATTTTATCAGATATTTGTTCCTATATTTTTTTGATAACTAAATGGGTCCTAAAATTCGAAATCAAATACCTAAATGATACATAGTATAACAATCTTAAAACAATTCCATACATCAATTCCATATATTAATTCCATATATGCGGGAGAGAGAGAGGACACTCAGAAGACTATGACATTGTCATGCGACATTTTCTGCAAAAAAAAACTTAAACTCAAATACAGAAAAGGTCAATTCTTCAATAAAACCAGAGAGAGATCTGACTTACCCACCAGGGTTCTTCTCAGACAGCGTGTACTGCTTGAGGGAAGTGCAGTGAGGAGGAAGTGGTGTGGCTGCCCAGTGCAGTGAGGAGGAAGTGGTGTGGCTGCCCAGTGCAGTGAGGAGGAAGTGGTGTGGCTGCCCAGTGCAGTGATGGGGTCGTGGAGTAGCTGACTAGTCGACGTTGGTCTGGCTGTCAACAGCTGGTGTAGGACGAAGCAGCAGTAGAGTTGTTATTGAACAGAAGAGCACGGCAACGAGCAGTACGGGTAGAGTTCACAGAAGAGCACGGCAACGAGCAGTACGGGTAGGATTCACAGAAGAGCACGGCAACGAGCAGTACGGGTAGGATTCACAGGAGAGCACGGCAACGAGCAGTACGGGTAGGATTCACAGGAGAGGTAGCACAGCATAGTGTAACGGGTCCTCTTCTGGATGTGGAACAAAGTGAAGACTAGGAGGGACTGTGGAGGACCTGGGTTGGTTGGGAGGCTCCTCTGCTGTCCTCTGTGCTGCTCTCTCTCACTGACAGGAGGTTAGGAATGTTGCCTTATCACCCTCTTTTCTATCTCTCTCTCCAGGATGCTCTCTCTTTCTCTCTCTCTCTCTCTCTCTCTGAGACTGTGGCTCTTTTTGTGTCTCAACATAATGTGATAACAAAAATTCTGAGTCCCAATGGGGAGGCTTTGATATGAACCCTGACCCCACCCTTTCTTCCCCATCCCCTCTGCTCTGAGGGCCACTTGTACGCCCAACAATAGGCCGAGTCAGGGGGAGTATCGGCAGGCTCTGTTCAGCACAGAGAAAAGAATGGCGTGCCTTGGTTGCAATGAGTGGCCGGGTGGGGAACCATGGTAACCGCTAAACCAAGCCTAGTACTGGTGTACACCACTGGTCCCAAATGACACAAAAGCAAGGCACTATATAGAAAATAGGGTGCTATTTGGGAGGCGGCCAATGTCTTTAGGATGAAGAACTCCACATTCCCCTCCTTCCTCCCTCCCTCCCTCCCCTCCCCTCCTCCCTCCCTCCCTCCCCATCCTATCAATAGATAGAAGATGGACTGTTAATTGAGCAGTTTATAACTAAAGTCTTAGAGATGATCCTTTGTAGGGATCTTCTGTCTGGAGTTCTAAAAGACAGAGAGAGAGAGAGGGAGGAGGGGAGAGGGAGGAGGGAGAGAGGAGAGAGAGGAGAGGGAGGAGGGAGGAGAGGAGAGGGAGGAGGGAGAGGGAGGAGGGAGGAGGGAGAGGGGGAGGGAGGAGAGGGAGAGGGAGGAGAGGGAGAGGAGGAGAGGGGGAGGGAGGAGGGGGAGGGAGAGAGAGGAGAGAGAGAGAGAGAGGAGAGAGAGGGGGAGGGAGAGGGAGGAGAGGGAGAGGGAGGAGGGGGAGAGGGAGAGAGAGGGAGAGGGGGAGAGGGAGAGGAGGGGAGAGAGGGAGGAGGGGGAGGGAGAGAGAGAGAGGGGAGAGGGAGAGAGAGAGGGAGAGAGGGAGAGAGGGAGAGAGAGAGAGAGAGAGAGAGAGGGAGAGGGAGAGAGGGAGAGAGGAGAGAGAGAGAGAGAGAGAGAGAGAGAGGGCCCCCTATGCTCCCTGGAAAGAGCGAGGGATGAGTTGAAAAACAAGAGGAGGGCGGGAGAGCGGTGGAAGAGGAGAACAGGGGCATCTTCCATTTGGGGGGAGAACCAAAAATAATTAGCCAGACAGATGTGGAGAAACTTGGAAGAGGGGGGGGGGGATTTCTTTCATACACTGAGATCCCAGCTGTGTGTTAGACATATTGTCTCGCTCTCTTCTTTGGGCCTTGTGCATCGACATGTTAATAGCCTTCTCTGGCTTTGTCCCAAATGGCACCCTGTCCTATCTAGTGCACTACTTTTTACTGCACTACGTCTGGACAGGGCCCATAGGACTCTGGTCAAAAGTAGTGCACTATATAAGGAATAGGGTTCCATTTGGGATGCAGGCCCTGAACTGAATGATGGTACTGTCTGGTCGGGGGCCAATGGATAAGCTTTGACATTTATACCCTTATCGTTGAGTCTTTTAATTGGGGGGTTTATCTTCATCTTGTTCAGTCTCATCTTCTCTGTCTGTGTTGGTCTGTCTGACCCCGAGGGGTATAAACATCAACCTAGTGAAACGGTTTACTCTGGCTGGAGTGAATTGACTATCAGCTGTCTCTCTTCAACTATAGTATAGTTATAGTATAGTTACAGTGTAGGTATAGTATAGTTACAGTATAGTCACAGTGTAGACATATTATAGTTGTAGTATAGTTATAGTATAGTTATAGTGTAGGTATAGTATAGTTACAGTATAGTCATATTATAGTTGTAGTATAGTTATAGTATAGCTATAGTATAGTTATAGTGTAGGTATAGTATAGTTACAGTATAGTCACAGTATAGTCATATTATAGTTGGATATGTAGTTATAGTATAGTTATAGTATAGTTGGGGATGTAGTTATAGTATAGTTGGGGATGTAGTTATAGTATAGTTATAGTATAGTTGGGGATGTAGTTATAGTATAGTTGGGGATGTAGTTATCCTGTTAGACCTATAGGGGCAGTATTTCATTTTTTGATAAAAAGACGTGCCCGTTTTTAGCGCGATATTTTGTCACGAAAAGATGCTCGACTATGCTTGAATTGATAGTTTTGGAAAGAAGACACTCTGACGTTTCCAGAACTGCAAAGATTTTCACTGTGAGTGCCATAGAACAATATCTACAGGCAAAACCAAGATGTTTGAGTGACCAGGAAATCAACAGGATTTCTGAAGGCACGTTTTCCATGATCTCCTTATATGGCTGTGAATGCCACAGGAATGAACGGACACTTCCTATCGTTTCCCCCAGGTGTCTGCAGCATTGTGACGTATTTGTAGGCATATCATTGGAAGATTGGCCATAAGAGCCTACAATTACCAAGTGTCCCGCATGGTGTCTGCGTGGAAATTGGTGCGCAAAAGTCAGGTCCCAGTATATAGTTATAGTATAGTTATAGTATAGTTGGGGATGTAGTTATAGTATAGTTATAGTATAGTTGGGGATGTAGTTATAGTATAGTTGGGGATGTAGTTATAGTATAGTTGGGGATGTAGTTATAATATAGTTATATTATAGTTATAGTATAGTTATAGTATAGTTGGGGATGTAGTTATGGTATATTTGGGGATGTAGTTATAGTATAGTTGGGGATGTAGTTATAGTATAGTTGGGGATGTAGTTATAGTATAGTTATAGTATAGTTGGGGATGTAGTTATAGTATAGTTGGGGATGTAGTTATAGTATAGTTGGGGATGTTGTTATAGTATAGTTGGGGATGTAGTATAGTATAGTTGGGGATGTAGTTATAGTATAGTTGGGGATGTAGTTATAGTATAGTTATAGTATAGTTGGGGATGTAGTTATAGTATAGTTGGGGATGTAGTTATAGTATAGTTGGGGATGTAGTTATAGTATAGTTGGGGATGTTGTTATAGTATAGTTGGGGATGTAGTTATAGTATAGTTATAGTATAGTTGGGGATGTAGTTATAGTATAGTTATAGTATAGTTATAGTATCGTTGGGGATGTAGTTATAGTATAGTTGGAGATGTAGTTATAATATAGTTATATTATAGTTATAGTATAGTTATAGTATAGTTGGGGATGTAGTTATGGTATAGTTGGGGATGTAGTTATAGTATAGTTGGGGATGTAGTTATAGTATAGTTGGGGATGTAGTTATAGTATAGTTATAGTATAGTTGGGGATGTAGTTATAGTATAGTTATAGTATAGTTGGGGATGTAGTTATAGTATAGTTGGGGATGTAGTTATCGTATAGTTGGGGATGTAGTTATCGTATAGTTGGGGATGTAGTTATAGTATAGTTATAGTATAGTTGGGGATGTAGTTATAGTATAGTTATAGTATAGTTGGGGATATAGTTATAGTATAGTTGGGGATGTAGTTATAGTATAGTTGGGGATGTAGTTGTAGTTATAGTATAGTTGGGGATGTAGTTATAGTATAGTTGGGGATGTAGTTATAGTATAGTTGGGGATGTAGTTATCGTATAGTTGGGGATGTAGTTATCGTATAGTTGGGGATGTAGTTATAGTATAGTTATAGTATAGTTGGGGATGTAGTTATAGTATAGTTTGGGGATGTAGTTATAGTATAGTTGGGGATGTAGTTATAATATAGTTATAGTATAGTTGGGGGTGTAGTTATAGTATAGTTGGGGATGTAGTTATAGTATAGTTGGGGATGTAGTTATAGTATAGTTGGGGATGTAGTTATAGTATAGTTGGGGATGTAGTTATAGTATAGTTATAGTATAGTTGGGGATGTAGTTATAGTATAGTTGGGGATGTAGTTATAGTATAGTTGGGGGTGTAGTTATAGTATAGTTGGGGATGTAGTTATAGTATAGTTGGGGATGTAGTTATAGTATAGTTGGGGATGTAGTTATAGTATAGTTGGGGATGTAGTTATAGTATAGTTGGGGATGTAGTTATAGTATAGTTGGGGATGTAGTTATAGTATAGTTGGGGATGTAGTTATAGTATAGTTATAGTATAGTTATAGTATAGTTGGGGATGTAGTTATAGTATAGTTGGGGATGTAGTTATAGTATAGTTGGGGATGTAGTTATAGTATAGTTGGGGATGTAGTTATAGTATAGTTGGGGGTGTAGTTATAGTATAGTTGGGGATGTAGTTATAGTATAGTTGGGGATGTAGTTATAGTATAGTTGGGGATGTAGTTATAGTATAGTTGGGGATGTAGTTATAGTATAGTTGGGGATGTAGTTATAGTATAGTTGGGGATGTAGTTATAGTATAGTTGGGGATGTAGTTATAGTATAGTTGGGGATGTAGTTATAGTATAGTTGGGGATGTAGTTATAATATAGTTATAGTATAGTTGGGGATGTAGTTATAGTATAGTTATAGTATAGTTGGGGATGTAGTTATAGTATAGTTATAGTATAGTTGGGGATGTAGTTATAGTATAGTTGGGGATGTAGTTATAGTATAGTTGGGGATGTAGTTATAGTATAGTTGGGGATGTAGTTATAATATAGTTATAGTATAGTTATAGTATAGTTGGGGATGTAGTTATAGTATAGTTATAGTATAGTTGGGGATGTAGTTATAGTATAGTTATAGTATAGTTGGGGATGTAGTTATAGTATAGTTGGTAATGTAGTTATAGTATAGTTGGGGTGTAGTTATAGTATAGTTGGGGATGTAGTTATAGTATAGTTGGGGATGTAGTTATAGTATAGTTGGGGATGTAGTTATAGTATAGTTGGGGATGTAGTTATAGTATAGTTGGGGATGTAGTTATAGTATAGTTGGGGATGTAGTTATAGTATAGTTGGGGATGTAGTTATAGTATAGTTGGGGATGTAGTTATAGTATAGTTGGGGGTGTAGTTATAGTATAGTTGGGGATGTAGTTATAGTATAGTTGGGGGTGTAGTTATAGTATAGTTGGGGATGTAGTTATAGTATAGTTGGGGATGTAGTTATAGTATAGTTGGGGATGTAGTTATAGTATAGTTGGGGAAGTAGTTATAGTATAGTTGGGGATGTAGTTATAGTATAGTTGGGGATGTAGTTATAGTATAGTTGGGGAAGTAGTTATAGTATAGTTGGGGATGCTGTAGAGTTAATAACCACAGAAAACCTCCTCAAACCCTCAGAAAAAAAACACCACAAACAGAATCCACACCAGCAACAAGTGTAATAAGATCAGACACAGGAAAAGTATTTTATGTGTCAAATAACGTCATCATTATGCAAAACTAAATCATTTGTTTTCAAAAAAAAGAAGCAGTCCATCAGAACCTTTTGGGGATGAACGAAGGCAGACAACACCTGTTTATTCATCAGAACCTTTTGGGGATGAACGAAGGCAGACAACACCTGTTTATTCATCAGAACCTTTTGGGGATGAACGAAGGCAGACATCACCTGTTTATTCATCAGAACCTTTTGGGGATGAACGAAGGCAGACAACACCTGTTTATTCATCAGAACCTTTTGGGGATGAACGAAGGCAGACATCACCTGTTTATTCATCAGAACCTTTTGGGGATGAACGAAGGCAGACGACACCTGTTTATTCATCAGAACCTTTTGGGGATGAACGAAGGCAGACATCACCTGTTTATTCATCAGAACCTTTTGGGGATGAACGAAGGCAGACATCACCTGTTTATTCATCAGAACCTTTTGGGGATGAACGAAGGCAGACAACACCTGTTTATTCATCAGAACCTTTTGGGGATGAACGAAGGAAGACAACACCTGTTTATTCATCAGAACCTTTTGGGGATGAACGAAGGCAGACATCACCTGTTTATTCATCAGAACCTTTTGGGGATGAACGAAGGCAGACAACACCTGTTTATTCATCAGAACCTTTTGGGGATGAACGAAGGCAGACAACACCTGTTTATTCATCAGAACCTTTTGGGGATGAACGAAGGCAGACATCACCTGTTTATTCATCAGAACCTTTTGGGGTTGAACAAAGGCAGACATCACCTGTTTATTCATCAGAACCTTTTGGGGATGAACGAAGGCAGACATCACCAGTTTATTCATCAGAACCTTTTGGGGATGAACGAAGGCAGACATCACCAGTTTATTCATCAGAACCTTTTGGGGATGAACGAAGGCAGGCAACACCTGTTTATTCATCAGAACCTTTTGGGGATGAACGAAGGCAGACAACACCTGTTTATTCATCAGAACCTTTTGGGGATGAACGAAGGCAGACAACACCTGTTTATTCATCAGAAGACAGTCGATACATGGCAGTGGAATTGTAAACATTTAAATGATCAATAATTTCAGTAATTATTTCAGTAATATTTGTCAGTTATAAATAAGTTATGCCTTCCTTTACCTGTGGCAGGGCACATAAAACATAAAACATATTTCAAGTTAGGTATATTGGTCCTGTATGTAGTTAACTTTTACAATGCACAAATTACATTTAGAATTTAGAATGAAAAAATGATCTTGTGTGTGCGCGTGTGTGTGCGTGCGTGTGCGTGCGTGTGCGTGTGTGTGTGTGTGTGTGTGTGCGTGTGCGCGTGTGTGCGTGTGCGTGTGTGTGTTAGAGCATTAGTTGTAAATTCAAGGCACAGTTTGCATTGTGTTTCATCCCAGGCCCCCTCAAGGCCTCACATGTTCCCGTTACCATGGTTCCCACTATATGACCAAGCTGCAAAGTCAAACATTTTTTGGCTATATCATAACAAATGTATGACATTCTCACGATATGGTCTGAAATTTAAAGGGATATTTCTGGATTTTGGCAATAATGTCCTTTATCTACTGCCCCGGAGTCAGATGAACTGGTGGATACCATGTTGTGTGTCTCTCTGTCCAGTATTAAGGAAGTTAGGGGTATTTTCAAGACACAATGCTAACTAACTAGCGTTACTTAAATGACTGGAGTCTATGGGCATCTGCTAGCATGCTATTCCTTTAAGGTTCAGGTTAGGCATGAGGTTAAGTAGTGTGGGTTAACGGTAGAGTGTTAGGGTTAGGTTTAAAAATCAGGTCTGAGGAAGAGAAATTGTATAACTAAGCAGGGCTTCCGACTCTGCAACTGGTCACACGTCTCATGTTATTCGTTGTATCTCTGGTTTCTGGTCCTAACTGCTTTCCTCTCGTTCAGGTACATGTTGACATAAGAGGTCAGAAGATCATCCATTTTATAGCCCTGATGGACAAAGACACAAAGCACAATATGAAAACATTATTCAGAATAAGTGTATCTTATTAAGGCCAGGCACTACAACCCTAACAGGGAACTTTTACCAGTTGAATGTAGATACAAATAGGACTATATTTTTGTATACCACATTTTGTAAAATATTATATTGAAATATGCATATGAGGTGATATCTCATTAAATATGCATATGAGGTGATATCTCATTAAATATGCATATGAGGTGATATCTCATTAAATATGCATATGAGGTGATATCTCATTAAATATGCACATATGTGACCCGTTTCAAGAACCGAGGCTTATGTCACCACTTCACAGGAGAGGCATTTAAACGTCAACATAAAAACAAATAAAACAATCTAAATACGTTGTTTTTTGTTGTTGCCAGAAATGCCTTCTTGAACATGCAAAACATTCACATGCCTTAAATAACAATAATAATAATAATAACAAACGTGTATGCCATCTGTAAATACGAATAAAATGGTTCAATTATGAGCCTAGTCGTTTTAGCCACGGAAAAATACAGGAACCTTCCTACTCGCTATGATTGGCAGAGATAATGGGTGGGGGCTGGACATGCCGAGAGATGAGTTTGGATTGGTCTGCCATGTAGCATGCTTCTATCTATAACATGAGCTGCTCACTATGTATATGGCTAATCCTTTCTACTGTGTTTTTTTTATTTTTATACATCATGAAGAACTGAAAAAGGTGTTGCAGTGAAGTTAATAACGCTGTCGACAAAAGATCAGTGGGGGGGGGGGCCGGAGTACTTTCTCTCTGACGATGAGGAAATCCTTTGATTTACGTAGGAAAATCATTGAACCAGACATTGTCTTCTGATGACAGTGGGGGGGGGAAGAAACAACAATCAATGGTGTTGTTGTCGCGGAAGACAAGAGTTTTGAAGTCAGTGGAATGTCCGGTGGAAGCGGAGATGATTGCCAAATGCGAAGAGAGTCGAAAACAAGAACACAGGAGACGGTTGTTTAAAAAAAAAAAAAAAAAAAAAAAGACATCTTCAAGCTAAAGGGCAACAATGGCATCCATTACAGAGGGTAAAGCATTCATCCGTTATATATGGATGAGTCTAGCTACATTTTCCGAATATTATACGTTTCTAATTTTGTGTCAGAAAGTTCTCTATGATCTGTGTAGTACGGTAATATTATTTGTATCTAAGAAAACATTTTGAATTGTATTGCTAGTTATAGCCTAATCTTAGCTAGCTGGCTAACTTTGAACCTAGTTGGTTAGCTTTAGCTACCTGCAGATTCATGCATGGTGTATGGTATTATGAGTTGGGATTATGGTTCATTGTTTAGCTAGCTAGCTACATGTCTAAACAAGACTCCACTATGCAATTAACCATTTCACTGTTCCGTTTACACCTTCTGTATCCTGTGCATGTGATAAATACATTTAGATTAGATTTGATATAGTGTTTAACAGAGATGGTAATGTGAAGAACAACATGATCTGCACCAAAGTCAGATTAGGATATACAGTGTAATCGGAAAGTATTCAGACCCCTTGACTTTTCCACATTTTGTTACAATACAGCCTTATTCTAAAATGGTTTGAATAAAATGTTTTCCTCGTCAATTTATACACAATACCCCATAATGACATCACAATACCCCATAATGACATCACAATACCCCATAATGAAAACAGGTTTTTACCTGATTTACATAACTATTCAGGCCCTTTGTTATGAGACACAAAATTGATCTCAGGTAAATCCTGTTTCCATTGATCATCCTTGAAATGTTTCTACAACTTGATTGGAGTCCACCTGTGGCAAATTCAATTGATTGGACATGATTTGGAAAGGCACACACCTGTCTACATAATGTCCCACAGTTGACAGTGCATGTCAGAGCAAAAAACAAGCTATGAGGTCGAAGGAATTGTCCATAGAGCCCCAAGACAGGATTGTGTTGAGGCACAGATCTGGGGAAGGGTACCAAAAAATGTCTGCAGCATTGAAGGTCCCCAAGAACACAGTGGCCACCATCATTCTTAAATGGAAGACGTTAGGAACCACCAAGACTCTTCCTAGAGCTGGCTGCCTGGCCAAACTGAGCAATCTGGGGGAGAAGGGCCTTGGTCAGGGAGGTGACCAAGAACCCGACGGTCACTCTGACAGAGCTCCAACAATCCTTTGTGGAGATGGGAGAACCTTCCAGAAGGACATCCATCTCTGCAGCCCTCCACCAATCAAGACTTTATGGTCGAGTGGCCAGACGGATGCCACTCCTCAGTAAAAGGCACATGACAGCCCACTTGGAGTTTGCCAAAAGGCACCGAAAGGACTCTCAGACCATGCGAAACAAGATTCTCTGGTCTGATGAAGCCAAGATTGAACTCTTTGGCCTGAATGCCAAGCGTCATGTCTGGAGGAAACCTGGCACCATCCCTACGGTGAAGCATGGTGGTGGCAGCATCATGCTGTGGGGGATGTTTTTCAGCAGCAGGGACTGGGAGACTAGTCAGGATTGATGGAAAGATGAACAGAGCAAAGTACAGAGAGATCTTTGATGAAAACCTGCTCCACAGCGCTCAGGACCTCAGACTGGGGTGAAGGTTCAACTTCCAACAGGAAATGACCCTAAGCACACAGCCAAGACAACACAGGAGTGGCTTCAGGACAAGTCTCTGAATGTCCTTGAGTGGTCCATCCAGTGCCCAGACTTGATCCCTATCGAACATCTCTGGAGATGGGGGATGCAGGAGTATGGGGGGTTCATGGGGTTCTCCCTAGGAGTATGGGGGGTTCATGGGGTTCTCCCTAGGAGTATGGGGGGTTCATGGGGTTCTCACCAGGAGTATGGGGGGTTCATGGAGTTCTCCCCAGGAGTATGGGGGGTTCATGGGGTTCTCCCCAGGAGTATGGGGGGTTCATGGGGTTCTCCCCAGGAGTATGGGGGGTTCATGGGGTTCTCCCCAGGAGTATGGGGGGTTCATGGAGTTCTCCCCAGGAGTATGGGGGGTTCATGGAGTTCTCACCAGGAGTATGGGGGGTTCATGGGGTTCTCCCCAGGAGTATGGGGGGTTCATGGGGTTCTCACCAGGAGTATGGGGGGGTTCATGGGGTTCTCCCCAGGAGTATGGGGGGTTCATGGGGTTCTCCCCAGGAGTATGGGGGTTCATGGGGTTCTCCCCAGGAGTATGGGGGTTCATGGGGTTCTCCCCAGGAGTATGGGAGGTTCATGGGGTTCTCACCAGGAGTATGGGGGTTCATGGAGTTCTCACCAGGAGTATGGGGGGTTCATGGGGTTCTCCCCAGGAGTATGGGGGGTTCATGGGGTTCTCACCAGGAGTATGGGGGGGGGTTCATGGGGTTCTCACCAGGAGTATGGGTGGGGTTCATGGGGTTCTCACCAGGAGTATGGGGGTTCATGGGGTTCTCACCAGGAGTATGGGGGGTTCATGGGGTTCTCACCAGGAGTATGGGGGGTTCATGGGGTTCTCACCAGGAGTATGGGGGGTTCATGGGGTTCTCACCAGGAGTATGGGGGGGTTCATGGGGTTCTCCCCAGGAGTATGGGGGGTTCATGGGGTTCTCCCCAGGAGTATGGGGGGTTCATGGGGTTCTCACCAGGAGTATGGGGGGCTCATGGGGTTCTCACCAGGAGTATGGGGGGGTTCATGGGGTTCTCACCAGGAGTATGGGGTTCTCACCAGGGGGGGCTCATGGGGTTCTCACCAGGAGTATGGGGGGGAGGTTCATGGGGTTCTCCCCAGGAGTATGGGGGGTTCATGGGGTTCTTCCCAGGAGTATGGGGGGGTTCATGGGGTTCTCACCAGGAGTATGTCACCAGGAGGGGGTTCATGGGGTTCTCACCAGGAGTATGGGAGGGGGCTCATGGGGTTCTCACCAGGAGTATGGGGGAGGTTCATGGGGTTCTCCCATATATATATATATATATATATACACAGTATAAATTAAATCTATCCCCTTCTCTGTTGACATCTGAAACCTGCTCAGTTGTTTTTCATTCCATCATTTAAATGTATCATCAATCACACTTGGCTTAAAGTCGCCGTCCATTACAATGTTCTCGCTGGTCTGTTTGGATATCTTTTTATTATTTTTATTCTGGTGATCTTTGTCCAGACCTTTGTAGTGGAACAGGAATACACGTATTGGGAGGACATACACTTGGGAGGACATATACTTGGGAGGACATATACTTTAATCTTGGGAGGACATATACTTTAATCTTGGGAGGACATATACTTTAATCTTGGGAGGACATATACTTTAATATTGGGAGGACTAGTGGTGCCTGTGGTGCATGTGGTGCCTGTGGTGCCTGTGGTGCCTGTGGTGCCTGTGGTGCCTGGCCTTGAAAGTTTAATATTTCTAACATGAACTAATAAGAAATTACGAAAAAGAAATAAGAAAAGAAAAAAGAAATTGCTTATCGCTGCCACAAGGGGAAAATTATGTTTCCGTAATGAATAGAAGAAAGAGGTAAACAAAATAACGAGTTACAAGTCAACAGTAAAAAATAAAAACAAGCAAACAAACAAACAAACAAAACCGTAATAAATGTCTTTACCAGTGATGTTTCACATAGGATCTTGTTTCCCTTCACCAGGTTGCCCACGGTGATGTGGAAGTAGGTGGATCCACTGCACCAGTTAGCGATACGGTTGAACGGGTGAGTCGCAAGGACATCCTATGGGACAGATAAGACAGACAGGTCAGACAGACATCTCTTTACTGTTCATGCTCTCTGTTGAATATTGATGTCAGTGGAGGGCCGTGTAAAACGGCAGGGTAGCCTAGTGGTTAGAGTGTAGAGGTGGTATGGTAGCCTAGTGGTTAGAGTGTAGAGGTGGTAGGGTAGCCTAGTGGTTAGAGTGTAGAGGTGGTATGGTAGCCTAGTGGTTAGAGTGTAGAGGTGGTAGGGTAGCCTAGTGGTTAGAGTGTAGAGGTGGTAGGGTAGCCTAGTGGTTAGAGTGTAGAGGTGGTAGGGTAGCCTAGTGGTTAGAGTGTAGAGGTGGTAGGCTAGCCTAGTGGTTAGAGTGTAGAGGTGGTAGGGTAGCCTAGTGGTTAGAGTGTAGAGGTGGTAGGGTAGCCTAGTGGTTAGAGTGTAGAGGTGGTAGGGTAGCCTAGTGGTTAGAGTGTAGGGGTGGTAGGGTAGCCTAGTGGTTAGAGTGTAGGGACGGCAGGTCAGCCTAGTGGTTAGAGTGTAGAGGTGGTAGGGTAGCCTAGTGGTTAGAGTGTAGAGGTGGTAGGGTAGCCTAGTGGTTAGAGTGTAGAGGTGGTAGGGTAGCCTAGTGGTTAGAGTGTAGAGGTGGTAGGGTAGCCTAGTGGTTAGAGTGTAGGGGTGGTAGGGTAGCCTAGTGGTTAGAGTGTAGGGACGGCAGGTCAGCCTAGTGGTTAGAGTGTAGAGGTGGTAGGGTAGCCTAGTGGTTAGAGTGTAGAGGTGGTAGGGTAGCCTAGTGGTTAGAGTGTAGGGGTGGTAGGGTAGCCTAGTGGTTAGAGTGTAGGGACAGCAGGTCAGCCTAGTGGTTAGAGCGTTGGACTAGTAACCGGAAGGTTGCAAGTTCAAATCCCTGAGCTGACATAGTACAAAATTTGTCGTTCTGCCCCTGAACAGGCGGTTAACCCACTGTTCTTAGGCCGTCATTGAAAATAAGAATTTGTTCTTAACTGAGTTAAATAAAGGTGAAATAAATAAAAACATAGCTTAATGAGAGGGCCGTGAACATTTACCTAATAATGTCTTATACTGTTAGAAAACGCAGATTTTTTTCCCCCTTTTTTGTAGTTGTTGTATTTATTATCTATGATTTGTTTGCACTTTTCGTACTAGAATGCACGGCTATAGTAAATAGTTTGAAACATAGTACATTCCCAGATGTAATTTTCAGAATGTATATGGTATGAACTACCTATTTAGGGCTTGACATTGTTCGGGTTTCAACATCTACTCAAAATCAAGATTACAACTTGACATGCTATTAGATTGCAGAGGCCTTATTATTGTAATAATGTTTTATATAATTAATTAGTGGACAGGGAAGATCCGAGTCATCTCCTGGTGGACTGGTCATTGTTGTCTATCTCCTTGTGAATTTACCACAGAGTTACAGTCACTGGCAAATCTACTAACTCGTCACAATCTCAGATTTAATCTAGTATAAAATGTGTCCCTTTGTGATGAACACAAAGTGGTTTTGTTTCACATCTTCAAATTGTGTTCAAGTTTTTAATTTTTTAATTTTTTAAATGAAATATAAATCTGTGTGTTTATTACAGAACACATTCGTATGGCTGCAGTAGACTCGCAACGTTGCAGCTGTGCGCAACAGAGACGTACCGTGACAACACAAATTGATGGTCAGTCCAATCAGCGAATGAGCATTTAAGGCGGGACTCTCGAGCCTCCAATGGCTGTGGATTTGTAACCCGATGCCCCAGAATCAACCGAGGCTAACTGAATTCAAGCGGGGGAAGCGGAGCTGTCAGACAGAACTGCCGTGAAGGAATTTGGCCCAACAGAAGTTGATTTATACGCACATTGCCTTGATAAAACAATAATAATAATATATAATAAAACATTGTAACGAAAGCCCTAGAAATACAGTAATTAACATTGAAGAGGAACCCTTTATAATCCATTCTCTCAAGAGGAAAACAAGGAGTCTTTGATGGTGAATGAAGATTGTGTGTGTGTGTGTGTGTGTGTGTGTGTGTGTGTTTTACCTTGGTTTTCGGGTGGATGATTGAGACCCCCTGTTTGCTGATGGCAATTCTGACGATATCTGGGAAGTTAGGGTCTGATGTTTGCTGGAAGAAGTAAAACATCTCTTTAGGTGATGGAAAGCAGAGTAGTGACTGTTCCTTCATCACTTAGAGACATAGGCTGCGTGAACAAAATGGCACCCTATTCCCTATTTAGTGCACTACTTTTGACCCAAATGGCACCCTATTCCCTATATAGTGCACTACTTTTGACCCAAATGGCACCCTATTCCCTATATAGTGCACTACTATTGACCAGGGCTCATAGGGTGCCATTTGGGACACACAAGCCTTACAAGAACTTTAAATGGGTCCATAAAACGAGCTGTGTCATTTGAACAGCGATACACCGTCTGGAAAGACCCATTTCTCCCGAGGGAACTTCATTTGTGATAAAAAAAATATATATATATATATATTTAAAATAAAATCAGTGTCGAGGTGCCATCCCGTACCTTCACTTCAAAGAAAGCACATCCGAAGGTGGTCCAGCGACAGACCACCTTGAGAAACGCGAGACTGGCTTCTTCACTGGTCATACTGGCCTGCTTGTTGTAGGCTGCAACGATGTTCTGGTAAACAAAGACATTAAAACGGTCAACAACAACAACAACAACAACAAAAATCCCATTCTTAAAACATTTTACATAGTTGATCCTCTGACCTCCCCGATTGAATTCAATTGAGTTACGGGTCATTTGAGTTCAGGGGTCATGTATGTAGGAGGGTAACTTGGAGCTGCAGTCCCGGACAAAAAAAAGGGACACTACTGACTGTGTTTGTATACAGGTCACATGACGTCATTGAAGGAACACTCATCACCCAGTCCCTTCCAGCTATGTGCACTCATACACTCCTCCCAAGCACCGGTCCAGGGAAGTGAACAAGTGTACACTTTTGGAGGAAGGGATGAGTGAATGTATTAAGGAGAGACTCTCTTACATCAATGTGTGACAACCGTAAAAAAAATAAAAAAATAATGATAATAATAATGTGGTCCTTCTGTAGCAGTTGGTAGAGCATGGTAGAGCATGGCGCTTGTAACGCCAGGGTAGTGGGTTCGATTCCCGGGACCACCCATACGTAGAATGTATGCACACATGACTGTAAGTCGCTTTGGATAAAAGCGTCTGCTAAATGGCATATATTATATATTATATTATTAATAAACCTGCTTTATAAATAAACGATTGATTGATTGATTGATCGATCACAACTGATTGATTTTACCTTCTGCCAGTCTGTAGCAGACATGACCTTCAGCATGTCGTTGGGCACCAGATCTTTCAGCATCTTGGGGATCAGAACGAACTGGGACTTGTCGTTGTTGAACTTTACCCTGAAGAGCAGAGCCCCTATGTTCACCATGTCCTCCTTGGTACATCGATGGTACCCTCTCAGGTACTTAGGTAGCTCCTAGGTGGGGAGAGAGAAAGGCTGTCCTGTCAGTATAATGAACTGTTAGCAGTGTTCGGGTCAATTCAGAAAGTAAAACAAATTACAATTCCAATTTTTCGTCATTGAAAAAGCATTTATAATTGGAAGCTTAATGTCAGTGTACTTCCTGAATTGACAGTTTACATTTTTTTTTTTAAATTGACCCCAACCCTGACTGTAAAGATAGAAGACATTTTCACCATGGGTACAATGTACTATTTTGTGGTTGGAGACGGAGGCCAGTAACCGGAGGGTTGCTGGTCGAATCCAAGTGCTGATTTATGTTAAATCTATCAGGAGTTAACCAACATCCAGAGGGTCACTGATGTCAATATCTCAGCTGTCAACTAATGCCAACGGGCCCTTGAGAAAAATGGTAACAGCAGGGAGAAGTCATCCATTTTTTAAATGAATAGTTTTGTTAGACAGTTGTTGTCACGCCCTGACCTTAGATATCTCTGTTTTTCTATACATTTTGGTTAGGTCAGGGTGTGACTAGGGTGGGTATTCTAGGTTTTTGTATGTCTAGGGGTTTTGTATGTCTAGGGGTTTTTGTATGTCTATGTTGGCCTAATATGGTTCCCAATCAGAGACAGCTGTTTATCGTTGTCTCTGATTGGGGCTCATATTTAGGCAGCCCCCCCCCCACACTTTCTGGTGTGGGATCTTGTCTACCACCTCTACACTCGAACCACTAGGCTACCCTGATCTTGTCTATGTGTAGTTGCCTGACAGTACTATATTGTATAGCTTCACGTTTCGTTTGTTAGTTCGTTCGGTGTTCATTCTTTTAAGAAAGAGAATGTACGAATACAACGCTGCGCCTTGGTCTCCTTCATACGACGAACGTGACAGTTGTATTATTTTAAACTCTATCATAGCCTATTAGCTAAAAATAAAATAAAAAAGTGTATTGGAAGCAGAGAGAAAAATGTTGCACTTTTAAATCAAATGTTCTGCAATTATATACATTTTTCCATGGCTAGCGCTGTGTTCCCCTGCTCAAACATTATTTTTTTTAAATCAAATGTGGCCTGAATACCTTTTTTCTCTTTGAATCTCAGCGATATTCATAAAATATATAATGTTTTGACATTAAAAAAAAAAATATATATATACACATTTCCTTCCAAAATAAAATAATCGGACGCCCTGGTCGAAAGTAGTGCACTACACGGGCAGGTGTTGTTTGGGACCATTGTAACGTACCTGAGGGTAGTGAAAGATGAGATCAGCCTCCAGGTCTCTGCCAGGACTGACGTTAAACCACAGCTTCCTCATGAAGAACACGAGGTAGGACATGTTCATGGGTCCTCCTCCTACACAGACACAGACACACACACACACACACACACACACACACACACACACACACACACACACACACACACACACACACACACACACACAGACCACACACACACAGACACACACACACACACACACACACACACACACACACACACACACACACACACACACACACACACACACACACACACACACACACAGACAGACCATTGTTAATGGTTTAAAACTGGGTCGTGAGTAAAATCAATGGCATTTCTAAGGCATGATGTGATCTTATCTTACCCTCTTTCACACTCTTGGCTTTCTTAGACCAATCAGTGATCTGTCTCAGGCTGTCGAAGAAGTAGTCGGAATCATTCAGACTGAGAACCTGGACGACATAGAGGCAAAAGGACGTCACGCAAACTAGAGACTTAAAAAAAAAGAAAAACTTCTACTTGCTGTATATCTGAGATACGGGAATCTAGCCTGGTCCCAGATCTGATCGTGCCGTCTTGCCAAAGACCATATGAGTCCAGGGGAACCAGGCTACAATGAATCACGGAGGTCATCGGGAATCTGTTAAATGAACATTTATCGATGACAAACCTTGTCGGGTGTTTTGACGAAGATGCTGAAGCCGTCAGATGAGACCAGCTGGAGCTTGGTGGAGATGGTCTGACAGAGGTCCCTGATTCTAGTACTGGTGTTGACCTCAAAGATCTGCAGAGGGAGGAGGAGGGACAGGATCCCCAGGGAGTAGACATGTGAGGGATGTTAGTGGAAGGATACCCAGGGAGGAGATACGTGAGGGATATTAGTGGAAGTATCCCCAGGGAGTAGATATGTGAGGGATATTAGTGGAAGGATCCCCAGGGAGTAGATATGTGAGGGATATTAGTGGAAGGATCTCCAGGGAGGAGATATGTGAGGGATATTAGTGGAAGGATCCCCAGGGAGTAGATATGTGAGGGATGTTAGTGGAAGGATCCCCAGGGAGTAGATATGTGAGGGATATTAGTGGAAGGATCCCCAGGGAGGAGATATGTGAGGGATATTAGTGGAAGGATCCCCAGGGAGTAGATATGTGAGAGATATTAGTGGAAGGATCCCCAGGGAGTAGATATGTGAGGGATATTAGTGGAAGGATGCCCAGGGAGGAGATATGTGAGGGATATTAGTGGAAGGATCCCCATGGAGTAGATATGTGAGAGATATTAGTGGAAGGATCCCCAGGGAGTAGATATGTGAGGGATATTAGTGGAAGGATCCCCAGGGAGTAGATATGTGAGGGATATTAGTGGAAGGATCCCCAGGGAGTAGATATGTGAGAGATATTAGCGGAAGGATCCCCAGGGAGTAGATATGTGAGGGATATTAGTGGAAGGATCCCCAGGGAGTAGATATGTGAGAGATATTAGTGGAAGGATCCCCAGGGAGTAGATATGTGAGGGATATTAGTGGAAGGATCCCCAGGGAGGAGATATGTGAGGGATATTAGTGGAAGGATCCCCAGGGAGTAGATATGTGAGAGATATTAGTGGAAGGATCCCCAGGGAGTAGATATGTGAGAGATATTAGTGGAAGGATCCCCAGGGAGTAGATATGTGAGAGATATTAGTGGAAGGATCTCCAGGGAGTATATGAGTGAGGGATGTTAATGGAAGGATCCCCAGGGAGTAGATAAGTGAGGGATATTAGTGGAAGGATCCCCAGGGAGGAGATATGTGAGGGATATTAGTGGAAGGATCCCCAGGGAGTAGATATGTGAGAGATGTTAGTGGAAGGATCCCCAGGGAGGAGATATGTGAGGGATATTAGTGGAAGTATCCCCAGGGAGGAGATATGTGAGGGATATTAGTGGAAGGATCCCCGGGGAGGAGATATGTGAGGGATATTAGTGGAAGGATCCCCGGGGAGTAGATATGTGAGGGATATTAGTGGAAGGATCCCCAGGGAGTAGATATGTGAGGGATATTAGTGGAAGGATCCCCAGGGAGGAGATATGTGAGGGATATTAGTGGAAGGATCCCCAGGGAGGAGATATGTGAGGGATATTAGTGGAAGGATCCCCAGGGAGTAGATATGTGAGGGATATTAGTGGAAGGATCCCCAGGGAGGAGATATGTGAGGGATATTAGTGGAAGGATCCCCAGGGAGTAGATATGTGAGGGATATTAGTGGAAGGATCCCCAGGGAGGAGATATGTGAGGGATATTAGCGGAAGGATCCCCAGGGAGTAGATATGTGAGGGATGTTAATGGAAGGATCCCCAGGGAGGAGATATGTGAGGGATATTAGTGGAAGGATCCCCAGGGAGTAGATATGTGAGGGATGTTAATGGAAGGATCCCCAGGGAGGAGATATGTGAGGGATATTAGTGGAAGGATCCCCAGGGAGTAGATATGTGAGGGATATTAGTGGAAGGATCCCCAGGGAGGAGATATGTGAGAGATGTTAGTGGAAGGATCCCCAGGGAGTAGATACGTGAGGGATATTAGTGGAAGGATCCCCAGGGAGGAGATATGTGAGGGATGTTAATGGAAGGATCCCCAGGGGACATAGAGTACAGTTCTGTACAGGTTCGATACAGATGCAACAAAAGGAACACCATTTGCCTGGACAATTTGTTTTTCCGATCCGGCACAAAGGACCAGTGTTTATGAAAGGGACTGTATGTGTTTTGTTTGTACAAATGATGAGAAGTTTAGCGCTTGTCAGAGTAACCCGTCATGGGCGCAGGGCTCTTTACCTCCTCCGTGTCGTTGGGGAAGTGGACCTTGTGGAAGATCTGAGTGGAGTTCTGCTGGATGGCATCTACCTCCACCTGGTGAGGAGGCAGCTTCCTGGGCTCTATCCTGATAGATAACACACATTACAGTACAACCACCTTAACCCTCTAACCCCTGACCTCTAACCCTAACCTCCACCTGGTGAGGAGGCAGCTTCCTGGGCTCTATCCTGATAGATAACACACATTACAGTGCAACCACCTTAACCCTCTAACCCCTGACCTCTAACCCTAACCTCCACCTGGTGAGGAGGCAGCTTCCTGGGCTCTATCCTGATAGATAACACACATTACAGTACAACCACCTTAACCCTCTAACCCCTGACCTCTAACCCTAACCTCCACCTGGTGAGGAGGCAGCTTCCTGGGCTCTATCCTGATAGATAACACACATTACAGTGCAACCACCTTAACCCTTAACTATTTAATTCATTACTGATTTGGCCAAGTGAATCTGCTTAAGCTTAAGCAGCGTTCTCTGCTCAGTTTGGCAGCTGAGCGAGTGTGAGAGGGATAAGCAGCGTTCTCTGCTCAGTTTGCTAGCTGAGCGAGTGTGAGAGGGATAAGCAGCGTTCTCTGCTCAGTTTGGCAGCTGAGCGAGTGTGAGAGGGATAAGCAGCGTTCTCTGCTCAGTTTGGCAGCTGAGCGAGTGTGAGAGGGATAAGCAGCGTTCTCTGCTCAGTTTGCTAGCTGAGCGAGTGTGAGAGGGATAAGCAGCGTTCTCTGCTCAGTTTGCTAGCTGCGGTTCAGGCAGCAGATGATCCACTGTCCGCCACTGACTTGTCGCTCTCACTCGCCATCTCTCACTCGCCATCTCTCACTCGCCATCTCTCACTCGCCATCTCTCACTCGCCATCTCTCACTCGCCATCTCTCACCGCTGTCGTCGAATGGAGTTTGTTCTGTCTGAGCTCAGTTGTCATGAAACGCAAATACAGCGATGAGTTTTCCTCTCTTTCATATACACTTGAGTCTCTCATTACGAACAAATTGTTATAAAATGACACGTCCTGACCAAAACATCCACAGCATGGCGGTCAACCCAGGGAGGTCTTTCAGAACAGGGCTTCAACAGTGGAAAAGTCAGTCAACTAGCAAGGCATTGTTGTCATTTTATAACAGGTAAGCATAAGCAGTAATAAGGGAGTGCTATCTCTCATAGTACTACATGTGAGTTTCTTTTTCATACAATCCCATGGCCTTGTACACAGTTAATATCTAACATTCGCCAAAGCAAGCTACTGATAGTGCAACCCTAGTAACAGTACATATGAAGATGAACAATGATCAGGCCTACTGTTCATTTTACTGTAGAAACTATTGTTGAAAACGAGTCTAGGATGGAACTGTTGCTGTTAAAACAGAATAATAATTGTTATTCTGAACTGGAATAATAAACTGATGAAAGCAAGATGCTTTTTGAGGTGAACCCACTCACACAGTTCTGGGCTGTTCCATCTACAACAGGAAGTGGTGTCCTGTCTGACTGAGAACCCCCTCACACAGATCTGGGTTGTTCCATCTACAACAGGAAGTGGTCTCCTGCCTGACTGAGAAAGCAGTAGATGTTCTGGTCCAGTTTGGTACCACATACCTATATGAGTCAGGGTTGTCAACTCTGGCTGAGGTGCATCACCTCTGGGTTGCAGTGTCCAAAACTGAGCCCAGAATAGACATGCAGACCTCTCATTAGGACTCTCTCTCTCTCTGTGTGTGTGTGTGTGTGTGTGTGTGTGTGTGTGTGTGTGTGTGTGTGTGTGTGTGTGTGTGTGTGTGTGTGTGTGTGTGTGTGTGTGTGTGTGTGTGTGTGTGTGTGTGTGTGTGTGTGTGTGTGTGTGTGTGTGTGTGTGTGTGCGTGCGTGCGTGCGTGCGTGCGTGCATGTATGTATGTGCTGGGCTACATCTGTGTGATGTGACCAATCAGTTTATTCTCGTTCAGATATAAAAAAAAAAAATATGTAAAAAATGTTTTTTGTTGTTTTTTAAACAGCACCAGTTCAGTTCCAACCTAGACTTTCTTTCTACAGTAAGATGGACAGTCGGCCTTATCATTGTTCATCTGTACTGTTTCTTACGGTTTCAAAACGCCTGTGTGTCTGTTCTGTTATTCACCTGTGTGTCTGTTCTGTTATTCGCCTGTGTGTCTGTTCTGTTATTCACCTGTGTGTCTGTTCTGTTATTCACCTGTGTGTCTGTTCTGTTATTCGCCTGTGTGTCTGTTCTGTTATTCACCTGTGTGTCTGTTCTGTTATTCGCCTGTGTGTCTGTTCTGTTATTCACCTGTGTGTCTGTTCTGTTATTCACCTGTGTGTCTGTTCTGTTATTCACCTGTGTGTCTGTTCTGTTATTCACCTGTGTGTCTGTTCTGTTATTCACCTGTGTGTCTGTTCTGTTATTCGCCTGTGTGTCTGTTCTGTTATTCACCTGTGTGTCTGTTCTGTTATTCACCTGTGTGCTGTGATCAATCAGTTTATTCCAGTTCAGAATGAAAATGATTTATTGTATTTTAACAGCACCAGTTACAACCTAGACAGATACGTAATAGTGTTTTTAATAGGAGGACATAAACATTAATAGATATTTACATTCATATTTATTTTCATTGTTATTTGTTTTTGTCTATATTGCATATGTTTTAGGCATAAGGGCAATGAAATGTACCAATATGTATGTATAGTTGCATATTTACCTAAGCTTATGTCCCAGGAAAACAGTCTAGTAGACCTCCTCTAATGGGGCTGAGGAGATACAGTCTAGTAGACCTCCTCTAATGGGGCTGAGGAGATACAGTCTAGTAGACCTCCTCTAATGGGGCTGAGGAGATACAGTCTAATAGACCTCCTCTAATGGGGCTGAGGAGATACAGTCTAGTAGACCTCCTCTAATGGGGCTGAGGAGATACAGTCTAATAGACCTCCTCTAATGGGGCTGAGGAGATACAGTCTAGTAGACCTCCTCTAATGGGGCTGAGGAGATACAGTCTAGTAGACCTCCTCTAATGGGGCTGAGGAGATACAGTCTAGTAGACCTCCTCTAATGGGGCTGAGGAGATACAGTCTAGTAGACCTCCTCTAATGGGGCTGAGGAGATACAGTCTAGTAGACCTCCTCTAATGGGGCTGAGGAGATACAGTCTAGTAGACCTCCTCTAATGGGGCTGAGGAGATACAGTCTAGTAGACCTCCTCTAATGGGGCTGAGGAGATACAGTCTAGTAGACCTCCTCTAATGGGGCTGAGGAGATACAGTCTAGTAGACCTCCTCTAATGGGGCTGAGGAGATACAGTCTAGTAGACCTCCTCTAATGGGGCTGAGGAGATACAGTCTAGTAGACCTCCTCTAATGGGGCTGAGGAGATACAGTCTAATAGACCTCCTCTAATGGGGCTGAGGAGATACAGTCTAATAGACCTCCTCTAATGGGGCTGAGGAGATACAGTCTAGTAGACCTCCTCTAATGGGGCTGAGGAGATACAGTCTAGTAGACCTCCTCTAATGGGGCTGAGGAGATACAGTCTAGTAGACCTCCTCTAATGGGGCTGAGGAGATACAGTCTAGTAGACCTCCTCTAATGGGGCTGAGGAGATACAGTCTAGTAGACCTCCTCTAATGGGGCTGAGGAGATACAGTCTAATAGACCTCCTCTAATGGGGCTGAGGAGATACAGTCTAGTAGACCTCCTCTAATGGGGCTGAGGAGATACAGTCTAGTAGACCTCCTCTAATGGGGCTGAGGAGATACAGTCTAGTAGACCTCCTCTAATGGGGCTGAGGAGATACAGTCTAATAGACCTCCTCTAATGGGGCTGAGGAGATACAGTCTAGTAGACCTCCTCTAATGGGGCTGAGGAGATACAGTCTAATAGACCTCCTCTAATGGGGCTGAGGAGATACAGTCTAATAGACCTCCTCTAATGGGGCTGAGGAGATACAGTCTAATAGACCTCCTCTAATAGGTACAGTAGAAGTGAAGACATTCAGTATTTGATGTGCTCGTGTACCTCAGTGATCCCTGTAGGCGCTGTAGACAGTCAGGGGCCAGGGGTTCACGCCGTCGGGACTCCAGGAAGCGCTGGGTGTGTTTGAGCAGCGACTGGCTCGGAGGGAAGAGACCACAGCACAGCCACAGTAGCTGCCAGCCCTGCTCCAAACTGAACCTAACAACAACAACAACACCATCATTATCATCATCAGAGACCACAGCACAGCCACAGTAGCTGCCAGCCCTGCTCCAAACTGAACCTAACAACAACACAGTAGCTGTGTTGTTTAACCTCCCATCTATGTGTAGGAGCAGTGACGACCCGGCATTCAGGGCAGGTGTGGCACCACCTGTTTTGAGCCCCACATATTTTGCTAAAAACAATGTCCTTTCCTCTGTTGACCTCTTCTCTGTTGTGTTGTCTTCTGTTGTCCTCTCCTCCGTTGTCCTCTCTTCCATTGTCTTCTGTTGTCCTCTCCTCCGTTGTCCTCTCTTCCATTGTCATCTGTTGTCCTCTCCTCCGTTGTCCTCTCTTCCATTGTCTTCTGTTGTCCTCTCCTCTCATGTCCTCTCTTCCATTGTCTTCTGTTGTCCTCTCCTCTGATGTCCTCTCCTCCGTTGTCCTCTCTTCTGTTGTCCTCTCTTTTGTTGTGTTGTCTTCTGATGTCCTCTCCTCTCATGTCCTATCTTCCATTGTCTTCTGTTGTTGTCTCCTCTGATGTCCTCTCCTCTGTTGTGTTGTCCTCTCCTCTCATGTCCTATCTTCCATTGTCTTCTGTTGTCCTCTCTTCTGTTGTGTTGTCTTCTGTTGTCCTCTCCTCTGATGTCCTATCTTCCATTGTCTTCTGTTTTCCTCTCCTCTGTTGTGTTGTCTCTCATGTCCTCTCTTCTGTTGTCCTCTCCTCTCATGTCCTCTCTTCCATTGTCTTCTGTTGTCCTCTCCTCTGATGTGTTGTCTTCTGATGTCCTCTCTTCTGATGTCCTCTCCTCTGATGTCCTCTCCTCTGATGTCCTCTCCTCTGATGTCCTCTCTTCTGATGTCCTCTCCTCTGATGTCCTCTCTTCTGATGTCCTCTCCTCTGATGTCCTCTCTTCTGTTGTCCTCTCCTCTGATGTCCTCTCCTCTGATGTCCTCTCTTCTGATGTCCTCTCTTCTGATGTCCTCTCCTCTGATGTCCTCTCCTCTGATGTCCTCTCCTCTGATGTGTTGTCTTCTGATGTCCTCTCCTCTGATGTCCTCTCCTCTGATGTCCTCTCCTCTGATGTCCTCTCTTCTGATGTCCTCTCTTCTGATGTCCTCTCCTCTCATGTCCTCTCTTCCATTGTCTTCTGTTGTCCTCTCCTCTCATATCCTCTCTTCCATTGTCTTCTGTTGTCCTCTCCTCTCATGTCCTCTCTTCCATTGTCTTCTGTTGTCCTCTCCTCTGTTGTGTTGTCTTCTGATGTCCTCTCTTCTGATGTCCTCTCTTCTGTTTTCCTCTCCTCTGTTGTGTTGTCTTCTCATGTCCTCTCTTCTGTTGTCCTCTCCTCTCATGTCCTCTTTTCCATTGTCTTCTGTTGTCCTCTCCTCTGTTGTCTTCTGATGTCCTCTCTTCTGTTGTCCTCTCTTCTGTTGTCCTCTCTTCTGTTGTCCTCTCCTCTGTTGTCCTCTCCTCTGTTGTCCTCTCCTCTGTTGTCCTCTCCTCTGTTGTCCTCTCCTCTGTTGTCCTCTCCTATGTTGTCCTCTCCTCTGTTGTCTTCTGTTGTCCTCTCCTCTGTTGTCCTCTCCTCTGTTGTCTTCTGTTGTCCTCTCCTCTGTTGTCCTCTCCTCTGTTGTCCTCTCCTCTGTTGTCCTCTCCTCTGTTGTCCTCTCCTCTGTTGTCCTCTCCTCTGTTGTCTTCTCCTCTGTTGTCCTCTCCTCTGTTGTCCTCTCCTCTGTTGTCCTCTCCTCTGTTGTCCTCTCCTCTGTTGTCCTCTCCTCTGTTGTCCTCTCCTATGTTGTCCTCTCCTCTGTTGTCTTCTGTTGTCCTCTCTTCTGTTGTCCTCTCTTCTGTTGTCCTCTCCTCTGTTGTCCTCTCCTCTGTTGTCCTCTCCTCTGTTGTCCTCTCCTATGTTGTCCTCTCCTCTGTTGTCTTCTGTTGTCCTCTCCTCTGTTGTCCTCTCCTCTGTTGTCTTCTGTTGTCCTCTCCTCTGTTGTCCTCTCCTCTGTTGTCCCTCTCCTCTGTTGTCCCTCTCCTCTGTTGTCCTCTCTTCTGTTGTCCTCTCCTCTGATGTCCTCTCCTCTGATGTCCTCTCCTCTGTTGTCCTCTCCTCTGATGTCCTCTCTTCCGTTGTCCTCTGTTGTCCTCTCCTCTGATGTCCTCTCCTCTGATGTCCTCTCCTCTGTTGTCCTCTCCTCTGTTGTCCTCTCCTCTGATGTCCTCTCCTCTGTTGTCCTCTCCTCTGTTGTCCTCTCCTCTGTTGTCCTCTCCTCTGTTGTCCTCTCCTCTGATGTCCTCTCCTCTGATGTCCTCTCCTCTGTTGTCCTCTCCTCTGTTGTCCTCTCCTCTGATGTCCTCTCCTCTGATGTCCTCTCCTCTGATGTCCTCTCCTCTGTTGTCCTCTCCTCTGATGTCCTCTCCTCTGATGTCCTCTCCTCTGTTGTCCTCTCCTCTGATGTCCTCTCCTCTGTTGTCTTCTGTTGTCCTCTCCTCTGTTGTCTTCTGTTGTCCTCTCCTCTGTTGTCCTCTCCTCTGTTGTCCTCTCCTATGTTGTCCTCTCCTCTGTTGTCCTCTGTTGTCCTCTGTTGTTCTCTCCTCTGTTGTCCTCTCCTACCTGTTGTTGTCCTCTCCTACCTGTTGTTGTACAGGCCCTAACAGTCTACCTGTTGTTGTACAGGCCCTAACAGTCTACCTGTTGTTGTACAGGCCCTAACAGTCTACCTGTTGTTGTACAGGCCCTAACAGTCTACCTGTTGTTGTACAGGCCCTAACAGCCTACCTGTTGTTGTACAGGCCCTAACAGTCTACCTGTTGTTGTACAGGCCCTAACAGTCTACCTGTTGTTGTACAGGCCCTAACGGTCTACCTGTTGTTGTACAGGCCCTAACAGTCTACCTGTTGTTGTACAGGCCCTAACAGTCTACCTGTTGTTGTACAGGCCCTAACAGTCTACCTGTTGTTGTACAGGCCCTAACAGTCTACCTGTTGTTGTACAGGCCCTAACAGTCTACCTGTTGTTGTACAGGCCCTAACAGTCTACCTGTTGTTGTACAGGCCCTAACAGTCTACCTGTTGTTGTACAGGCCCTAACAGTCTACCTGTTGTTGTACAGGCCCTAACAGTCTACCTGTTGTTGTACAGGCCCTAACAGTCTACCTGTTGTTGTACAGGCCCTAACAGTCTACCTGTTGTTGTACAGGCCCTAACAGTCTACCTGTTGTTTTACAGGCCCTAACAGTCTACCTGTTGTTGTACAGGCCCTAACAGTCTACCTGTTGTTGTACAGGCCCTAACAGTCTACCTGTTGTTGTACAGGCCCTAACAGTCTACCTGTTGTTGTACAGGCCCTAACAGTCTACCTGTTGTTGTACAGGCCCTAACAGTCTACCTGTTGTTGTACAGGCCCTAACAGTCTACCTGTTGTTGTACAGGCCCTAACAGTCTACCTGTTGTTTTACAGGCCTACCTGTTGTTGTACAGGCCCTAACAGTCTACCTGTTGTTGTACAGGCCCTAACAGTCTACCTGTTGTTGTACAGGCCCTAACAGTCTACCTGTTGTTGTACAGGCCTACCTGTTGTTGTACAGGCCCTAACAGTCTACCTGTTGTTGTACAGGCCTACCTGTTGTTGTACAGGCCCTAACAGTCTACCTGTTGTTGTACAGGCCTACCTGTTGTTGTACGGGCCCTAACAGTCTACCTGTTGTTGTACAGGCCCTAACAGTCTACCTGTTGTTGTACAGGCCCAAACAGTCTACCTGTTGTTGTTGCTGGTCATCTGTTTCATGATCTGACAGTAGATCTCGTCTCTCAGGGCCTCGTCCTTGGTGGCTGGCCCAAAGATCTGGTCTGTCAACTCTAGAGGACTCTGTATCTGCTTTGTGGGGTAGTCTCCCATGTACTTCAGGATAGGTAAACACAGGTCAAGGACTGGTAGGAGCAACATCTCTGAAAACTGTATTGGAACAAACTTGCATGTCATTTGCCATCCTACCACAAAAGACATTGAACACATGTAGACGACAATAAGTGTATCTCGGTCTCCGCATATCATATATATTTTCGTATTCAGTCTGCACCACTGTCCATGCACTTTGGTCTGAATAGAAAGAGAGGTAGCGACAGCGTTTTCTTTTCTCAGTAAGGACATCACTGAAGACCAGAATATGTCACTCTAGATAAGACTACTTGCTAAATTACTAAAAAAAATGCAATGTTGAGACGATTCCAAAGATGCTCTTGAAGATAATGTTGAAGTCATCTGTCAGTGAGGTGGTAAATCAATTATTAAAGGATATCGGTGAAGGCCAGGCATGCCCGGTGGCTGAGCTCAGAGTTCCCCGCCAGCTTCTTAAGAAGGGGCTGTTTGATTGGCTCCCTGGACATGACCCACAGCCTCTCAGGGGCCACGTTCTTAGAGATCACCTGACGGTTCACATCCTTGATGGGCTGCCTGGAGAGACAGACAGAAGCACGGAACATTAAGGAGCTGTTAAAATCAGGATGTTGTCCCATATATATTACTGTATATATATAATATATTATTATATTTTATATGTGTTAGTTATATACCATATATATCAAAATATTATTGGCTATATACTATTATCACTTTTTCTGTTAATATCGTATTAGAAGTTTCTCTATTACCTGAAGAACTCATAGGAGAACTGTTACCTGAAGAACTCATAGGAGAACTGTTACCTGAAGTACTCATAGGAGAACTGTTACCTGAAGTACTCATAGGAGAACTGTTACCTGAAGTACTCATAGGAGAACTGTTACCTGAAGTACTCATAGGAGAACTGTTACCTGAAGTACTCATAGGAGAACTGTTACCTGAAGTACTCATAGGAGAACTGTTACCTGAAGTACTCATAGGAGAACTGTTACCTGAAGGACTCATTGGAGAACTGTTACCTGAAGTACTCATAGGAGAACTGTTACCTGTAGTACTCATAGGAGAATTGTTACCTGAAGTACTCATAGGAGAACTGTTACCTGAAGTACTCATAGGAGAACTGTTACCTGTAGTACTCATAGGATAACTGTTACCTGAAGTACTCATAGGAGAACTGTTACCTGAAGTACTCATAGGAGAACTGTTACCTGACGTACTCATAGGAAAACTGTTACCTGAAGAACTCATAGGAGAACTGTTACTTGAAGTACTCAAATGAGAACTGTTACCTGAAGTACTCATAGGAGAACTGTTACCTGAAGTACTCACAGGAGAACTGTTGCCTGAAGTACTCATAGGAGAACTGTTACCTGAAGTACTCATAGGAGAACTGTTACCTGAAGTACTCATAGGAGAACTGTTACCTGAAGTACTCATAGGAGAACTGTTACCTGAAGTACTCATAGGAGAACTGTTACCTGAAGTACTCACAGGAGAACTGTTACCTGAAGTACTCATAGGAGAACTGTTACCTGAAGTACTCATAGGAGAACTGTTACCTGAAGTACTCACAAGAGAACTGTTACCTGAAGTACTCATAGGAGAACTGTTACCTGAAGTACTCATAGGAGAACTGTTACCTGAAGTACTCACAGGAGAACTGTTACGTGATGTACTCATAGGAGAACTGTTACCTGAAGTACTCATAGGAGAACTGTTACCCGATGTACTCATAGGAGAACTGTTACCCGAAGTACTCATAGAACTGTTACCTGAAGTACTCATAGGAGAACTGTTACCTGAAGTACTCATAGGAGAACTGTTACCTGAAGTACTCACAGGAGAACTGTTACCTGTAGTACTCATAGGAGAACTGTTACCTGAAGTACTCATAGGAGAACTGTTACCTGAAGTACTCATAGGAGAACTGTTACCTGAAGTACTCATAGGAGAACTGTTACCTGAAGTACTCACAAGAGCACTGTTACCTGAAGTACTCATAGGAGAACTGTTACCTGAAGTACTCATAGGAGAACTGTTACCTGAAGTACTCATAGGAGAACTGTTACCTGATGTACTCATAGGAGAACTGTTACCCGAAGTACTCATAGAACTGTTACCTGAAGTACTCATAGGAGAACTGTTACCTGAAGTACTCATAGGAGAACTGTTACCTGTAGTACTCATAGGAGAATTGTTACCTGAAGTACTCATAGGAGAACTGTTACCTGAAGTACTCATAGGAGAACTGTTACCTGAAGTACTCATAGGAGAACTGTTACCTGAAGTACTCACAGGATAACTGTTACCTGTAGTACTCATAGGAGAACTGTTACCTGAAGTACTCATAGGAGAACTGTTACCGGAAGTACTCACAGGAGAACTGTTACCTGAAGTACTCATAGGAGAACTGTTACCTGAAGTACTCATAGGAGAACTGTTACCTGTAGTACTCATAGGAGAACTGTTACCTGAAGTACTCATAGGAGAACTGTTACCTGAAGTACTCATAGGAGAACTGTTACCTGTAGTACTCATAGGAGAACTGTTACCTGAAGTACTCATAGGAGAACTGTTACCTGAAGTACTCATAGGAGAACTGTTACCTGTAGTAGTCATAGGAGAACTGTTACCTGTAGTACTCATAGGAGAACTGTTACCTGAAGTACTCATAGGAGAACTGTTACCTGAAGTACTCATAGGATAACTGTTACCTGTAGTACTCATAGGAGAACTGTTATCTGTAGTACTCATAGGAGAACTGTTACCTGAAGTACTCATAGGAGAACTGTTACCTGTAGTACTCATAGGAGAACTGTTACCTGAAGTACTCATAGGAGAACTGTTACCTGAAGTACTCATAGGAGAACTGTTACCTGTAGTACTCATAGGAGAACTGTTACCTGAAGTACTCATAGGAGAACTGTTACCTGAAGTACTCATAGGAGAACTGTTACCTGAAGTACTCATAGGAGAACTGTTACCTGAAGTACTCATAGGAGAACTGTTACCTGAAGTACTCATAGGAGAACTGTTACCTGAAGTACTCATAGGAGAACTGTTACCTGAAGTACTCACAGGAGAACTGTTACCTGAAGTACTCATAGGAGAACTGTTACCTGAAGTACTCATAGGAGAACTGTTACCTGTAGTACTCATAGGAGAACTGTTACCTGAAGTACTCATAGGAGAACTGTTACCTGAAGTACTCATAGGAGAACTCTTTGAGGGACACGGGGGCCACTCGCTCCACGGTGCCTGTCTCCTTCTGATTGGCTGCCATGATGCTCTTCCTCTGGTCAGGTGACAGGTTAAGAAGACTCTGGAAACATTTCATGTTGACATTTTAGTAATTTAACCCGACTGATAATGATCAGTGTATTGAAATAAGGAAGGTGAAACAACCACGAATCAACATTGAATAAAACCTTCTTCAAAATAGCATCATCAGTAGCAGTAAGAGTAAAGTGAAGGGTTGATTTCTTCAGCCCATATTTCACCTTAGATAGTAAAACAAGAACACGCGGTCATACCATGACTTCATTGGTCGGTTTGGTGAGAGTGGGCAGGACCAGGATAGCGTCGGTGGGTACTGCCCCTGTCTTGCCGGTGCGTTCGTTCTTGCCCTTGATCCAGCCGCGGCCGACAGTCAGCTCATCGTCTTTAATGAGAACTATCAGCTCTCCTTTCTTAAAGCTCAGGAACGTAGGGTCATCTAGAGAGAGAGAGAGAGAGAGAGAGAATGAGAGAGAGAGAGAGAGAGAGAGAGAGAGAGAGAGAGAGAGAGAGAGAGAGAGAGAGAGAGAGAGAGTGGGGGGAGAGAGAGAGAGAGATAGAGAGTGGGGAGAGAGAGAGAGAGGGGAGAGAGAGAGAGATAGAGAGTGGGGGAGAGAGAGAGAGATAGAGAGTGGGGAGAGAGAGAGAGATAGAGAGTGGGGGAGAGAGAGAGAGATAGAGAGTGGGGAGAGAGAGAGAGAGAGAGAGAGAGAGTGGGGGAGAGAGACAGAGAGAGAGAGATAGAGAGTGGGAGAGAGAGAGAGAGAGTGGGGAGAGAAAGAGAGATAGAGAGTGGGGGAGAGAGACAGAGAGAGAGAGAGAGAGAGAGAGAGATAGAGAGTGGGGGAGAGAGAGAGATAGAGAGAGATAGAGAGTGGGGAGAGAGAGAGAGATAGAGAGTGGGGGGAGAGAGAGAGAGAGAGGAGAGAGAGAGAGAGAGAGAGGGGGAGAGAGAGAGAGATAGAGAGTGGGGGAGAGAGAGAGATAGAGAGTGGGGGGAGAGAGAGAGATAGAGAGTGGGGGAGAGAGAGAGAGATAGAGAGTGGGGAGAGAGAGAGAGAGAGAGAGAGAGAGAGAGAGAGAGTGGGGAGAGAGACAGAGAGAGAGAGAGATAGAGAGTGGGGAGAGAGAGAGAGAGTGGGGAGAGAAAGAGAGATAGAGAGTGGGGGAGAGAGAGAGAGAGAGAGAGAGAGAGAGAGAGAGAGATAGAGAGTGGGGGGAGAGAGAGAGATAGAGAGTGGGGAGAGATAGTGGGGGAGAGAGAGAGAGATAGAGAGTGGGGGAGAGAGAGAGATAGAGAGAGTGTCATTTCCCCAAATTTGAAACCCTTTTTCGAGGTTTCAAAGACCTCTCTAATGACGATAGGCTACCTGTCCTGTTGGGGGAGGATGCAGAGAGCTGTGGGTTGGGTTAACTGCCTGTTCAGGGGCAGAACGACAGATTTTGTACCTTGTCAGCTCGGGGGTTTGAACTTGCAACCTTCCGGTTACTAGTCCAACGGTCTAACCACTAGGCTACCCTGCCGCCCAATTGACACTCTGCATGCAGAATTCTGTAAAAATGTCCTCAGTGTATAACGTAAAACACCAAATAATGCATGCAGAGCAGAATTAGTCAGATACCCACTAATTATCAAAATCCAGAAAATAGACGTTAAATTCTACAACCACCTAAAAGGAAGTGATTTCCAAACCTTCCATAACAAAGCCATCACCTACAGAGAGATGAACCTGGAGAAGAGTCCCCTAAGCAAGCAGGTCCTGGGGCTCTGTTCACAAACACAAACACACCCTACAGAGCCCCAGGACAGCAACTCATCCAAATCATGAGAAAACAAAAAGATAATTACTTGACACATTGGAAAGAATTCACAAAAAAACAGAGCAAACTGGAATGCTATTTGGCCCTAAACAGAGAGTACACAGCGGCAGAATACCTGACCACTGTGACTGACCCAAACATAAGGAAAACTTTGACTATGTACAGACTTAGTGAGCATAGCCTTGCTATTGAGAAAGCCTGCCGTAGGCAGACATGGCTCTCAAGAGAAGACAGGCTATGTGCTCACTGCCCACAAAATGAGGTGGAAACTGAGCTGCACTTCCTAACCTCCTGCCCAATGTATGACCATATTAGAGACACATATTTCCCTCAGATTACACAGATCCACAAAGAATTTGAAAACAAACCCGATTTTGATAAACTCCCATATCTACTGGGTGAAATACCACAGTGTGCCATCACAGCAGCAAGATTTGTGACCTGTTGTCACAAGAAAAGGGCAACCAGAAAAATACAACCCATATTTATGCTAATTTATTTTCCCTTTAACCATTTGTACATTGTTATAACACTGTGTTTATATATAATATGACATTTGTAATGTCTTTATTATTTTGTAACTTCTGTGTGTGTAATGTTTACTGTTCATTTGTATTGTTTATTATCTACCTCACTTGCTTTGGCAATGTTAACATATGTTTCCCATGCCAATAAAGCCCCTTGAAATGAATTATATTGAATTGGAGAAAAACCAATGAATATAGCTGACATACTACTGTACTAAACAAAACAAAGAATTTGTTCTTAACTGACTTGCCTAGTTAAATAAAGGTAAAATAAATAACAATAAAATTTAAAAAAGTATGTTGAACTTAAAGACGCAATTTTCGTATGTTGAAACCAACGTATCTAAAACTTAAATTTACCTAAAAATATAAATGTTTCTAAGTCCTTGGTTGGTGTTTGTCTTACCTTGGTTGACTTCCTGCAAGGCCACGGCATACTGAGAGCGTTCCCTCAGTCCTCCCAGGAACATGAGCACCAGCTCTGCTATGTTCCCAGGCATCACCACATTCAGACAGAAGTCTCCCTTCAGAGTCAGGAGACTCACAGACTGGCCAAACGTCTTGCCCTCCCTGAGTGGAGGGAGGAGAATCACGACTGAAACATACTAGTTACCTCGTAACGTCTATCTATAACGTATCCAAACCATAATCCAGGGTCATATTTACTACCCAGCTAACCAGGAACATTCCCAGAACGTTGAGCTGAGATTCTGTAGTTCGGGTTTTATCTGACATTAGCATGATAACATCCACAAAACATACAGATAATGTTTTTGATAACAAAATCTATTTTTATATAAATAAATAAACAAACATATCCTTGGAATGTTCTTCTTACATTCACTAAGATGTTGTGCACAACAACCACCACAAAACATTCCCCAGACGTTCACATTAGGTTTCCAGGTAACGTAATAGCACAATGTACCAGTGATGTTTTCCCAGCAAACCAAAATGGAACCTGTGAAAGTTCCTAGAACATTCATTATGTTGAGGCAAATGTTCCCATGACACAAAACAACTGTCCAACCACTGTGCAGCCTGGGGGGGACGTCCCAAACACCACCTTATTCCCTACATAGCACACGACGTTTGATCAGAACCATATGGGCCCTATAGTAGTGCACTATATAGAGAATAGGGTGCCAGAATCCTACTGAGCCTGGTCTAAAGTAGTGCACTATATAGGGAATAGGGTGCCAGAATCCTACTGACCCTGGTCTAAAGTAGTGCACTATATAGGGAATAGGGTGCCAGAATCCTACTGACCCTGGTCTAAAGTAGTGCACTATATAGGGAATAGGGTGCCAGAATCCTACTGACCCTGGTCTAAAGTAGTGCACTATATAGGGAATAGGGTGCCAGAATCCTACTGACCCTGGTCTAAAGTAGTGCACTATAAAGGGGTGTCATTTGGGACTCACACCCTGCTCCCAACCACTGGGCACCTTAACTGTGACCTTTAAACCTATAGCTTACTGAGCTGTACCTCATGGTGTTGACCCCAGTGACCTCTGGGTAGGAGAGCTGCAGCAGTCTCCTCTCCTTCTCGTCCAGGAAGGTGATGCCTGTCCAATTGATCGCCACAATGAACTTGTTTTTAGGAAGTGCAGGACCTGGGAATATGTAATGATGGGTTAAACCAGAGGAATAAACAGAACGTCTGCTTCCCAAATCCCATCCTGTTCCCTACATAGTCCACTACTTTTATTAAACAGAGGCCCATCAGCAGGGAGGGAAGAACAAGAGGGAGCGCTGCACTAATGTAAACTGGTGGCTAAGCAGCATTGCCTTTCCACTATCAGTGATCCTTCCTCCCACTGTCTCTGTCTCTCTGCCACACTAACAGTGATCCTTCCTCCCACTGTCTCTGTCTCTCTGCCACACTAACAGTGATCCTTCCTCCCACTGTCTCTGTCTCTCTGCCTCACTAACAGTGATCCTTCCTCCCACTGTCTCTGTCTCTCTGCCACACTAACAGTGATCCTTCCTCCCACTGTCTCTGTCTCTCTGCCACACTAACAGTGATCCTTCCTCCCACTGTCTCTGTCTCTCTGCCACACTATCAGTGATCCTTCCTCCCACTGTCTCTGTCTCTCTGCCACACTAACAGTGATCCTTCCTCCCACTGTCTCTGTCTCTCTGCCTCACTAACAGTGATCCTTCCTCCCACTGTCTCTGTCTTTCTGCCACACTAACAGCGATCCTTCCTCCCACTGTCTCTGTCTCTCTGCCACACTAACAGTGATCCTTCCTCCCACTGTCTCTGTCTCTCTGTCTCACTATCAGTGATCCTTCCTCCCACTGTCTCTGTCTCTCTGCCACACTATCAGTGATCCTTCCTCCCACTGTCTCTGTCTCTCTGCCACACTAACAGTGATCCTTCCTCCCACTGTCTCTGTCTCTCTGCCTCACTAACAGTGATCCTTCCTCCCACTGTCTCTGTCTCTCTGCCACACTAACAGTGATCCTTCCTCCCACTGTCTCTGTCTCTCTGCCACACTAACAGTGATCCTTCCTCCCACTGTCTCTGTCTCTCTGCCACACTAACAGTGATCCTTCCTCCCACTGTCTCTGTCTCTCTGCCACACTAACAGTGATCCTTCCTCCCACTGTCTCTGTCTCTCTGCCTCACTAACAGTGATCCTTCCTCCCACTGTCTCTGTCTCTCTGCCACACTATCAGTGATCCTTCCTCCCACTGTCTCTGTCTCTCTGCCACACTAACAGTGATCCTTCCTCCCACTGTCTCTGTCTCTCTGCCACACTATCAGTGATCCTTCCTCCCACTGTCTCTGTCTCTCTGCCACACTAACAGTGATCCTTCCTCCCACTGTCTCTGTCTCTCTGCCACACTATCAGTGATCCTTCCTCCCACTGTCTCTGTCTCTCTGTCTCACTAACAGTGATCCTTCCTCCCACTGTCTCTGTCTCTCTGCCACACTAACAGTGATCCTTCCTCCCACTGTCTCTGTCTCTCTGCCACACTAACAGTGATCCTTCCTCCCACTGTCTCTGTCTCTCTGCCACACTATCAGTGATCCTTCCTCCCACTGTCTCTGTCTCTCTGCCACACTAACAGTGATCCTCCCTCCCACTGTCTCTGTCTCTCTGCCACACTAACAGTGATCCTTCTTCCCACTGTCTCTGTCTCTCTGCCACACTAACAGTGATCCTTCCTCCCACTGTCTCTGTCTCTCTGTCTCTCTGCCTCACTAACAGTGATCCTTCCTCCCACTGTCTCTGTCTCTCTGCCTCACTAACAGTGATCCTTCCTCCCACTGTCTCTGTCTCTCTGTCTCTCTGCCTCACTAACAGTGATCCTTCCTCCCACTGTCTCTGTCTCTCTGTCTCACTATCAGTGATCCTTCCTCCCACTGTCTCTGTCTCTCTGCCACACTAACAGTGATCCTTCCTCCCACTGTCTCTGTCTCTCTGCCACACTATCAGTGATCCTTCCTCCCACTGTCTCTGTCTCTCTGTCTCTCTGCCTCCCTAACAGTGATCCTTCCTCCCACTGTCTCTGTCTCTCTGCCTCACTAACAGTGATCCTTCCTCCCACTGTCTCTGTCTCTCTGCCCCACTATCAGTGATCCTTCCTCCCACTGTCTCGGTCTCTCTGCCACACTAACAGTGATCCTTCCTCCCACTGTCTCTGTCTCTCTGCCTCACTAACAGTGATTCTTCCTCCCACTGTCTCTGTCTCTCTGCCACACTATCAGTGATCCTTCCTCCCACTGTCTCTGTCTCTCTGCCACACTATCAGTGATCCTTCCTCCCACTGTCTCTGTCTCTCTGTCTCACTAACAGTGATCCTTCCTCCCACTGTCTCTGTCTCTCTGCCTCACTAACAGTGATCCTTCCTCCCACTGTCTCTGTCTCTCTGTCTCACTAACAGTGATCCTTCCTCCCACTGTCTCTGTCTTTCTGCCACACTAACAGCGATCCTTCCTCCCACTGTCTCTGTCTCTCTGCCTCACTAACAGTGATCCTTCCTCCCACTGTCTCTGTCTCTCTGCCACACTAACAGTGATCCTTCCTCCCACTGTCTCTGTCTCTCTGTCTCTCTGCCACACTAACAGTGATCCTTCCTCCCACTGTCTCTGTCTCTCTGCCACACTAACAGTGATCCTTCCTCCCACTGTCTCTGTCTCTCTGTCTCACTAACAGTGATCCTTCCTCCCACTGTCTCTGTCTCTCTGCCACACTAACAGTGAT
Organism: Oncorhynchus keta; assembly: GCF_023373465.1. NCBI lineage: Eukaryota > Metazoa > Chordata > Actinopteri > Salmoniformes > Salmonidae > Oncorhynchus > Oncorhynchus keta. The sequence goes on along the minus strand of NC_068421.1, from coordinate 95,478,147 downwards.
CCTTCCTCGCACTGTCTCTGTCTCTCTGCCACACTAACAGTGATCCTTCCTCCCACTGTCTCTGTCTCTCTGCCACACTAACAGTGATCCTTCCTCCCACTGTCTCTGTCTCTCTGCCACACTAACAGTGATCCTTCCTCCCACTGTCTCTGTCTCTCTGCCACACTAACAGTAATCCTTCCTCCCACTGTCTCTGTCTCTCTGCCACACTATCAGTGATCCTTCCTCCCACTGTCTCTGTCTCTCTGCCACACTAACAGTGATCCTTCCTCCCACTGTCTCTGTCTCTCTGCCACACTAACAGTGATCCTTCCTCCCACTGTCTCTGTCTCTCTGCCTCACTAACAGTGATCCTTCCTCCCACTGTCTCTGTCTCTCTGTCTCTCTGCCTCACTAACAGTGATCCTTCCTCCCACTGTCTCTGTCTCTCTGCCACACTAACAGTGATCCTTCCTCCCACTGTCTCTGTCTCTCTGCCACACTAACAGTGATCC